>NW_013617692.1:23229-26020 GCF_000695525.1 Brassica oleracea var. oleracea | reverse complement strand
CGTAAGCCGTCTTTTCCGAGGAAATAACGACGATTTTGGCCGTCGTTTAATTTGTGTTTTCTTGTAGTGTCTGGAACTACAATTTTTGTTCGTGCAAAATCAAAATCAACTGAAGCTCCTGTGAAAGAACAGCCAGAAAGCAGTTCAAACATTCAGATGGTGAAGAGTATGGGTCCAGTGAAGAAATCCGTGACACTCAAAAGAATCTGTAACTCTTGTGGACACCAAGGTCATATTGCTAGATATTGCTATGAATGGATGAACAATATTAAGAAGGCTTGGAAAAGTGGTTTGATCTACCCGGAATCGAAATTCTACGGTTATGTCTGGGGCCCTAAGTCAGTTCTGTATGCAAGGCAAATGGAGGATGAGTATTATGACGAATTTGATGTCATCTGCAACATAGCTCAAATTGGAAGTGTGAAAACCGATCCACATGAAGAGATAGCTGTAACAAGCATTGATGACGAACTACAATTAGTGTGCAATTTGTCACAGATTGAATTGGAGGACAACCTCACTAACGATGCAAATAGTTTGGTTGCCTACATGTCTTCTGAAGTGTCCAAACAAGTCCCTTGGTACTTTGACAGTGGTTGCTCAAGACATATGACTGGAGAACAACAAGTTTTGACATCCTACAATGAAATAAGTGGAGGCAAAGTGACTTTTGGAGATGGAGGAAAGGGAAAAATCAGAGGAGTTGGCAACATTGATAATCCAAATCAGCCATCGTTGATAAATGTTTACTATGTTGAAGGGTTAAAGGCTAATCTTATTAGTGTCAGCCAGCTATGCGATGAAGGACTTAAGTTTGTTTTCACCAAGACAGAATGTCAAGCAATAGACGTCAATGGAAATATTGTGCTTGAAGGTATACGATCAGGGAACAATTGCTATATGTGGAAGCCATTGGAGGTATGCATGTCTGCATCAGAATCTCAACTTGATCTGTGGCATAAGTGCATGGGACATATGAATGTGAACGGTTTGCAGAGAATTGTCAAAGCTAATGTAGTAAGGGGAGTGCCTAAACTTGAAGAATCATCAGTGACAGTCTGCAAGGCATGTTGTCAAGGCAAACAGATAAAGGTACAACACAAACAAGTGAAAGAGATTACATCCAAACGTGTGCTAAAATTGATACACATGGATCTTATGGGGCCGATTCAGACTGAGCGCTTTGGTGGTCGAAGATACATATTTGTACTAGTAGATGATTTCTCTCGTTTCATATGGGTCAGTTTCTTGAGGGAAAAATCAGAAACATTGCAAAGTTTCAAGATGCTGGCTTTACAACTGACCAATGAGAAAGGCAATATTGCACAGATCCGAAGCGATCATGGAGGTGAATTTCAAAATGCTGCGTTTGAAAGGTTCTGCCAGGAACAAGGAATCATGCGTCAGTTCTCAGCTCCCAGAACTCCTCAACAAAATGGCATCGTTGAGGGGAAGAATCGAACTCTGCAGGAAATGGCTAGAGCAATGATGCATTACAATCAAGTTCCTACCAGGTTTTGGGCAGAAGCTATAAGTACAGCTTGTTACATTATCAACAGAGTCTATGTTAAACCTGGAACAAAAACGACTCCTTATGAGATCTGGAGAGGGAAGACACCGAACTTGAGTCACCTTCATATCTGCACATGCTACATACTCAACGACAGAGAGAACCTGGGCAAGTTCGATTCAGGAAGTGATGAAGGAATCTTTCCGGGTTACTCTACTCATAGCATGGCATTTAGAGTCTACAACAAAACCACGAAGATAGTTTCTGATGCAGTAAATGTTGTCTTTGATGACAGAAGTGGGTGCAGTCTGCAAGAGATCAATCAAGATGAGAACTTAACTCATGATCGAAATAAGGAAGTGCTCAACATGGATAATGCTCCTCAGACAAGTATAGTTGAACCAGACAAATTACAAGTTCCTAGAAATCACTCAGCAGAGGATGTGATCGGAGAATTGGATGCTGAAAGAGTTACAAGGAAGTTACAAATTAACTTTAAAGAAATGGTTAAACTTGCTTGCTTCATTTCTCTCACTGAGCCTAAAGATGTATTTGAAGCATTGGAGGATGAATTCTGGACAGATTCATGTCACGAAGAGCTTAATCAGTTTACTAGACATGATGTGTGGGAGTTAATGCCTAAGCCACCTGGAGTGAATGTAATTGCTACTAAATAGATTTTCAAGAACAAAATAGATGAAGATGAGAATGTTGTGAGGAAAAAATCCAGGATCACTCTTCTTCTTCAATGTGATCTTTAGTTTCATCATTTCCCTGACATGATGAAACATTCTCCTAATGTCCTCCTCAGTCTCCTTAGTCTCTCTGAAGAACATCCACAACCGGTGTGTGTAATAAACTTCATCAAAAGGTTTCTCCACTGGGATTCTGAGGACTCTCTTAGTGAAACCATCCATCTCCTTCTCATTAGCTTCCCTCTTAAGGTTCTTAGGAATCTTATCCTTTATTTTCCTTAACCTTCTTCCTTCAATTGCCTCATCAACTTTCATAGGCTCTGGTGTAGTGTCTGAAGGGTTGGTTGTAGGTTCTGGTGGGTTTGCTAAAGGTTTAGGTGGTGGTCTGAGTGCGTTGATTCGGTCACTATCAATAGATGGTAATCACACTCGGTAGGTGAGAGGTGCCCATCGATCGATAGGAGGTGAGGGGAGTCGATCGATATCAGTCTCTCTCTGTCGGTCGACTGCTGGCTCATTCCGTCGATCAATTTTGACGTAGAAAGGGGAGGGTGTGTGAGGATGTTTTTCTGTGAATTCCTCATGA
>NW_013617692.1:22794-23128 GCF_000695525.1 Brassica oleracea var. oleracea | reverse complement strand
CGCCGAAACTCATGGAGCTTTCAACTTCGAAGTCTCCTTCTCCAAGCTTCTCATGCTTCACCACTTGCCAGAAATCATCATCTATGATGACATTTACGTGGTGTTTTGCTTTCTCAACTCCTGCCTCTCTAGCCAAGGCTTCTTGCATCTTTACAGTGTCTTCAGTATGAACAACTTGCATTTCAAGCTTCCTCACATAAGTCCCTAAGGTCTCAATTCTCGTGTTCAGACTGTTGTAGGCGGAATCTATCTTCCCATTGAAGTCCACAGTGAGTTGTTGCTGTCCTTCCAGAACTCTGTCAAGCATTGCTTCAATCTTGCTTTCCTGAGTCTG
>NW_013617692.1:22247-22660 GCF_000695525.1 Brassica oleracea var. oleracea | reverse complement strand
TACAGCTACTTCTCCTTCAGCTGAGCAGACCTACTTCCTAAGAAGCTCATGAACCACATCTAACTTTGCTCTAACTTCGTCCATCTGCTCTTTCCCTAGGGATACAACAGACTTCTTCCTCTCAAAGTGAGTGTTCTTGGTGTTGCTGCTGTTTGCTAGATTTTCTATCAATCTCAAAACTTCCACCAGATTCCTAGTGTTGAAGTTTCCCTCGCTAGCTGTATCAAGAGCCATCTGATACCTCAAGGCGATACCTCTGAAGAAAGTGCTCAGCAGTTGCACTTCGTTGAATCCGTGGTGTGGACAGTCTCGCTGGAAGAACTTGAATCTGATCCACGCATCTTTGAAAGACTCTCCAGTCTTCTGCGCGAATGTAGCAATTTTGCTCCTCAAATCTTCAGCGCGTGCCTCAC
>NW_013617692.1:19944-20969 GCF_000695525.1 Brassica oleracea var. oleracea | reverse complement strand
AGCGATCCCCCAGAGTGGCAATAGTCTGGGCACCCAAATTGTGCTTGAACATGCGCTTCCCGCCACGATCGCTCTTGCGGTTGGCGGAGTTGGTCACAGAGGTAGCTTTCGTCTCGTCCTTATCCCAATGCACACACAACTCCTCCCAGACCGTGCTGTTGATCGACTTCGGGACCTTTTAATAAAAAAAATATAAAATAGTTAGATAAATCCAAAAATAGTTTAATAAATTCAAAAAATTGTTTAATAAATTAAAAAAAACCTGGTTGATGATCCACTTCTGCTTCCACTCGTAGATCTGCTTCCCATAGTTGTCCATAACTTTATGGACGAAGGCGTCACGGATAACGTTCGTGTGATCGGGATTCCAGGTGAACTCTTGCTGGAAAAAAAACACAATTTGTAGAAATTTTATATTAAAGATTAAAAATATAAGTTAAAAAATTAGAATACTTACCGCAACCTGACGAAACCACATCTCCTGGTCCTCGGCAGGGAAGTGAGTGAAAGTCGGATATCCCTTGCTGAAGTTCGAGTACATCATATTGTTGATCCATGCGCTGATCTCATTCCCGGATCGGTTGAACCTAATATAAGAAACAAATTACTAATAATGAATCAAATTTTAATGAAAGGAAAAAAAAACCTTTAATTACCATGTTTGACGTCGTCCCTTTGGACACGGAGTGAGATAGGGAAGATGTTCACGACCGGGCTGTTGAACCAACTGGGCAACAATCATCACTCCCGGAACGACTAGAGGAGCGGGAGGGGGTGCAGCAACGGGAGGGGGTGCAGCAGCGGGAGCAAAAACCGGAGCGGGAAATGAAGAATCCCGACAGTTGCTGCTCGACCCCCAAGAGTGGCTGGACGAACCCTGAGAGTGTCTCCCCGTACCACTACGACCTCATGTTGAGGCACGACGAGATCGAGACTAGGTTTGATCACCAGTACACCTGTAAATTAAGAAAAACATATTTAAAAATAGTTTTAATAAATATTAATTGAATAAATAATTAAAATTA
>NW_013617692.1:18958-19694 GCF_000695525.1 Brassica oleracea var. oleracea | reverse complement strand
AAAAATCGAATTTATATACAAAAAACGTTTTGTAAAATACAAAAATCGAATTTATATATAAAAACCACAATTCTAAACCTATTACACAACCAAATCACAATCCTAACCAATCGCCCTAACAAAAATCTATCAAAAAACTTCTAAAATCATCAAATCTACACAAAAACCTAACAAATAGAACCTAGGAGAGTGGGATAGGGTCCTTACATGATTTGTGTAGGTTTAGAGAGGATTTGCTGTAGAGATCGTCGCGAGAGAAGGGGGAGATCGCCAGAGAGGAGAGAGATCGCCTAAGAGGAAGAAAAGAGAAATGGGGAAGAAGAAGTGTTTCGTCTTTATAAAACCTAGGGTCCGACGGAAACTATCCGTCGGAATTTCCTTGGTATTTTCAATTTCAATTTTTGCAAAATATTTGGCGGCTGGTTTGCCCGGTTAAATGAAAATATTCCGAGGAAATTCCGACGGACACTTAAATATCTGTCGGAATTTCCTCGGATATTTCATTAATTCGAGGAAAAAGAATATACTATTCATGTATTTCTATTGTTTTATATTGTTCCTCGGAATTTCTTCGGAATATTCTGAGAAAATTCCGGGGAACACATGTTTGGGGTTTCAAAACATCAAATTTCTTTGCCCTATATCATTTCTTATACAAATGCAATTCATACCATTGAGGAATCTTTGTATAGATGATCATAAACTATGAAATAACAAAATTTCAAAACGAATTGTA
>NW_013617692.1:17814-18944 GCF_000695525.1 Brassica oleracea var. oleracea | reverse complement strand
GAATCTTTGTATAGATGAAACAAAATTTTAAAACGAATTGTAAGTATTCCCTTTACCGTTCATTAAAGTGTATAAGTGTTTCTCTTATGTTGTGGGGATTTCGTTCATACAATCAGAAAAGTGTTTATTATAGGGTAAGGAACAAATTTTTGACTTCATAATCAGTCTAAGACACTAAATAAGGGTTATATAAGTGTTATTCAAGCCGCAAAACGTTGTTTTTCGGTTTAAAAACCCTACTTCCTCGGAAAAGCCTCAGAATATTCCGAGGAAATTCCGAGGAACACTTGGATTTTCTCGGAATTTCCTCGGAATATTCCGAGGTTTTTCTGAGGAAACAGAAACCCTAAAAGAAAAGCCTTAAATCTTCGGAAAAGTCTCGGACTATTCCGAGGAAATTCCGAGGAAATCCCTAAATCCTATTATCCCTCGGAATTTCCTCGGTATTCTTATATTAGAAAAAAAAGGCGATGCTACTCTGTTTCCGAGTCATCATCACCAGATGAATCTGAATCTGGATCTTGGTAAAACTCTCCAATCTCTTGTTCATCCTCTACGTGAACGACGGCTTCCTCTCCAAAGTCGGTTAAATCGACTACAATGCCAACTGCAGCTAAATCTTCTGCTGCACTTAAGTTACCGGATGTGCTTGGTTGTAGTGGGTCTTCCAGCTCAGAACTTCCCTGAACTCGGCCTCTCGGGTTGAGTGATGTAACAGTGACCCATGGATCATCTCTGTTCCTAAATAAGTGTTATTAATACACATGATGATGAATCATTTTGAATAATTGATATATGTATATTTAATTACCTGATCGGCCTGAGAAGCAAGAATGAAAGGATCATAATATTGCAACTTTCGCCTCGAATGTACTGATGTAACACCAAATGCATCTGTTCTCATACCTCGATCTGGAGTGTTTTCGTACCAATCACAATAGAAAACAGTACAGCGCAATCCAACCATGCCCGGATACTTGATTTCCATAATCTCCTGTATGTTTCCGTAGTATACATCATCTCCAGATGCAGAACAAACGCCAGCATCATAAGTCGTACTCGAACGTCTCCTCTTTTGAGTTGTGAATGCATATCCTCGAGTACAAAATCTCGGATATGACTTCACAACA
>NW_013617692.1:14521-15028 GCF_000695525.1 Brassica oleracea var. oleracea | reverse complement strand
CTAACAGTTGCATGCATGATATATTAGAGCTCAACTCCTTAATCACAGTGATCAGCGATGGCAATGTTTCACTGGTTAACTAACTAGATCTTGGATCTCAACTGTCGTCTTTTGATCACAAGAAAGTGTCGATCGATGATCCTATAGGGATATCGATCGATACACCTTTCGCAATATCGATCGATTGTCAGAAGATAATATCGATCGATGCTTCTAGCTAAGCCCTAGGCGCAGGTTGATAATGCTCACTAGTCTCCTAGATCAGCGGTTAGCATCTCTCTAGTAGTCCTCGCATGACATTAGATTCAGGACAGGATGGTCAAAGATGCTTGAATCATGCTAATTCCTAGGTTCATGTTTTAGTTAGCAAGGCTAAAACAAGCATTAATGAACAATCAATCAATGAATATCACAACTTAGCAAATCTATAGTTTGGGCTAATCCCTCTAACCTATTTGAACCATGAATCTAGCAAGTAAACTACTCAGACATAGCTAAGCAATTCAT
>NW_013617692.1:0-14503 GCF_000695525.1 Brassica oleracea var. oleracea | reverse complement strand
AATAGAATAGATGAATCAATGGAGTTCCAATCACAAATCTCTCTATGATTTTCTCTCCTAAAACTCTCTGCTGAAAATAAGAATACAATGGTGGCCAAAAGCTCTCTTGCCTCCTAACACTTAAGCAAGTATATAACTGTTAGGTTAAAAACTCGTCAGGGGTAATCTTGTAATTTGGTGAAGCCTTGGGTTTAAAGTCGGCTGGAACCAAGTCGCGCATCTCGCGTCTCGACCTCGATCGATGGTACATGATGTACATCGATCGATCATAATCTTCTATCGTCGAGGCTTCTCTTCTGTATTGATCGACGGCATTGGATGTGCATCGAACGATTGCTTCTTCTTCGTATCGACATCTAATGGCTAGCTCAGATGAAATCTCTTTTAAGCTCCTAAATGCTCCATAATCATCACTTTACTCCAAGATACTCCTGAACCTGAAGACATACCTAATATGATAGAATATATAATATATTGATAATAAAATACTTATATACCATGGATGAAAATGAGCCAAATTCATGGTATATCATAAACTTATTTGAATGTAAACAACCAACTAAATCTATTACGCAAGAAAAATGTTCCTTCCAACAACATTTGATCCCAAATCAATTGATCGTCTTCCACCAAATTAAGATTTATTAATATTCAAAAAGAACCATTCATCATAATGATTAATTTTTATAAAAATAGCAAAAGTAAAATCATATTTTTGCTAAGTGGGGAGACTCTTCGGTAACAATAGAAGGAAGAGAATTCAAAACTATTCTAGACGGACCAAGTTTTCCTACAATAATAAAAACTAGGTTATGATTGCGCGGAATGAACATTATATATATACATTATTTTAGGTATTATATGTTTTTACATATTATGAAAAATAAATATATATTAAATAATTAAAAATTCAGTAACAATTACATATATAATTAAATTGCTGCAGACATATAAATTTTATTAATCTATGAAATGATGCTTTCTACTCATATGTTTTTTCATCATATATATATTTTATAGCAAAAAATTAAATTAATTAAACTGTGTGGGTAAGGAGTGCAAATACTCTAAATTTAAATGATATTAACGTATATAGTATATTTTTAATATTAATATCAATGAAATGATGTTTTCTACTCATATTTTTTTTTATCATTTATATTTTTTATAGCAAAAAAATAAATTACTGATAACAAAATTTTCATTGTGTGATTAATAGTCATAATAATTTATATTTTTTTTAAAAAATTAACTTGTTAATGTTTGTTCAAAGGTTATATCAAAATAAATTGTTCAAAGTAAATTTTGAAATTAAAATATTTATGTGTTTTATATGGTATATAGTTTAATTTAAAACAATATATATATATATATATATATATATATATATATCTTTTAATCTTAATAATTAATTAAATTAGACTTTTTACTTATATGATTTTGTAATCATTTGTATCTTGTCATACCAATATATAGGGGATAGTAGAACGTGTTAATCTATTATTAGTGAAAATTAAAGAATAAATCTACTCAATGATACAATAAACTTTACGTTTTTGATAAGAAGATTTATCATTTACACCACCACATATTGATGGCCTTCTTCCACTTAAATTTTAACATTCTTATAAAAAATGTTAATGACGTGCACATTGGATCTTTATATAAATATATATTCATTTATTTATATACACTTACGTGGTTGCCTTGGAGGTGAAGTCAATTGAATTGAACTTTCACTTGTTTTCAGACCCATTACAAAATAACACAATCAAAAATTTGCTCTCCATTTAAAAGATAAGTTCATCTTCAATGAATACCCTCTCAATAGAATAAACAGCATTCTCTTTATTCTCTATTACATGTTTTGATGGATAGAAATGTGAATCCTACATGTGGACTTTGGTGAAATAGAGTTTTCGTTGTTAAATGAGAGTTATAAAATGGAAGAACTATTTTCTGATTATAAAATGGGATAGTGAATAAAATAAGCATATATTGTGATATGAAGATGTGTGTTGTGTCGGTATTTTGAGTATTGGTAAATTTTATTAAGATTCAATGGTACAATTTTATATTCTATAATTATAAACAATGATATAATATGGAAACTGAATCTTACCTGAAAGTGTTGATTGCAAAACAGCTACGAAACATAAATAGTTAAATATTAACGTGTGAATATCTATTATTGTTATTTGTTCCAATGCTATGTATAATATATATTGGCTGTCAATTGTGTCGAAGCTCAAAAATTTCAGGTATTGTTGTGAATTATTAAATTCGATAAATAGTTTTAATTACCATGTGTTACTAAGCAAACAAAACCTCAAACATAATAACATATGATGTAGCAAAAAAACACAATGATTGAATATTAAAAGTACGAAAAATGTTAAAAACTTCGTATCTAAAAAAAAGTAGCAAAATCATTAAAATCGACAAACACATAAAAAAAATCAAAAAATCATTTCTTCCCCTCCATTATAATCTGTTTTGTCACTGATTGTTGATCTTAAACATCAATTATCGGGTTATCATTATTTGACTTTGGTGTCAGTGTGTCGGTCAGAGATGATTCAGAAATTTTTTAGCACTTGTAAGTACTAAAGACTGCATAGCGAAATTAACTAAGTCAAAAGAGTCAATTATAAAATAAATTATTTGATGTGTTAAGAAAGTATAAAGAGAGTAATACACAGGAGAAATTTTAAAGCCATTCATCAATAATATTTTGATCATCCAAATAACAGTCTACAAGATAAGGTGAATAACCGAACTTAGTATTGTTCCCTTTGAGAGAAACATTAAAACTAATTTTCTTCCCGACAATGGAATTAGGCAACTCAGCATATATTGGTATGTGATCAAGCTGAAAAGGATACAAAAAGACATTATATATTAGTATCTCAATGAAATGCATGTACGATATTTAAATTTTCCTCCTTGTATTCCTGAATCAAATGGTCGGCATACCTTCCGAGAATATTTTCAGCAATTTGATCAAATATCAAAAACCTCGTCTAATTATAATTTCATTTGCACGAAAAACCAAATAATATTTAGTTACATAAAATATTTTATTTTTGCAATCTAAGCAACATAATTTATAATTTTATAAAATTAAATACAAATATTTAATAAAATATACCTTGGCAAGACCTGATTAACATCACCACACGTCTTATAGTTGAACTTCGGTTGAGTTCCATCATTTTCAAGAAATTCACCATATTTATGAACTTTCAAACTACTGGTTTTTCTTACACAATAATTCCAATTTTTGGATGTTTCAATCCCATTGGTGTCACACAACAAACCTCAATTACCAAATAATATATGATTGAAATCACATTGTGTAATCATTTTATGATTATTGGGCAACCTATTATCGACAACATAATAAACAAAAATAAATTGTTTTTGCTAATGCCTAATCATTCTACTTATAAAATTATCACGAGTTGAATATATGTACCTATTTTGGAAATGATAAACATGTTCAGTAGTAGGATCAAACAATATATGTGTGATACTAAAAGCATTTGATATGCTTATTTCACCTATAATACACCGCAAAAACAATAGACATATGATTTGAATAAATTCAAAATAGCATATATGAAGAAAGAATAAATATTGTTATATGTTTGTAGGATTGGACAAACATAAAACGCATAACGCATACAACAACCGCGTCCATTTTTTCTTATATTTATTTTATGTAAGATGTTATATCCTTGATTATATGATATAAATATGAACATAACTTACTATGTATCTCGCAAAACCATTTGGAGTTTGGAAGAATTTTTTGACTTTCCTTTAGTCTTCACTTCGTCAGCATTATCACCCAGAATCATTTGTCCAATTACATCTATCAATTAAAATAAGCAGAAGAAGGCAAACATGCGAGATTAGTCATACCATAACTAAAGTAAGAAACGCATGTTATTTTAAAATTTTAAATATATAAGAATATAGTTACATATCAATATGTTTCTTACCTATCAATATGTTCTCTACTTTCAATATGTTCCGTTCATATTTTTCATCTAACGCTTTACCAAAATCAGTGAAATACTTTTCCAATACATCATTAGGAAACCAGTCAATGTTTTCCAATACATCATTAGGAAACCAGCCAGTTTGTAAGGAAAAGAATTGTTCATGCACTCGCCACCATATTCTTTTGGACTAAAAGCGTTTATTGATAGACCTTGACCTTTGTTTAGAAGATGTTTATGTTTTTGTACCAGTTCATTCTCAAAAGATGCGTGCAATCTGGTATCCTATGAAATTTCAAAAAACATATGGTTGGTGATCATATGTTGTGAAGAAATCTTATTTCTGTTTTGAAAGTAATAGTAAGAGAAATAATACACTTATAGTTGTATCCACAAGGACTACACCATATAGTTTCTTATGCAACTATCCCAATGAATATCACTCTGATTTTGGTTTGATTGAATTAGGTTTGATGGTAGCTGGTTAATTTAAATGGTTTGATGGTTGTTTTAAAAGGGTGGAGTGACCCGCCAGCTAACTAGCTTCCTCCGATCTGGTTTAATGGATTGATTGGTCACACTGAGTTGCGGAAAGGCCTCAAATTCACCTCTCTCTCGTTCTGGATGTCACACACCAGTCAACTTGAGAGTTTGTTGATTGTTTTGGGTTCACACACCTCCACAATCAAGTTGTTCAAAGAACAAATGAATCACCAAGTATGAAAGGAAATAAGTTTTGATAAAATTGATGATTAGTTCTCTCAATGAAACAAAACAAAATTTAAAAGGAATGTATAGTTTTGACCACACAGCTCTTCCTCATTCTTCATGGACTGTATCATGTATCCAAGTCTTTCAGTCCGATTCTTGGAGTTGGATCTGGTAATAGGTCCAAGAGAAATGGTCAGTGGATCATTTTGGGTCGAAATAGAGCTGTCTCGTCCATCTTCGTTTCTTGACTATTTGGGCTCATCCATGGTATGACCATCAGCTTTACCATCTATGGATTGACCATCAACTGGGCTGTCTATGTTCTGATCATCAACTGACTTGTCCATTTCTTGACCATCAACCGGGTTGTCTATGTCCTGACCAACAACTGGCTTGTCCATATTGTTCCTGACCATCAGCTGGATGTCCCTCAACTGGCTTGTTCATGTCCATGATTGCATCATCCCCTCCTCCTTTGAGAGGATTTGTCCTCAAATCTGACTTTTTTCCCATCTCAAAAAGAATTAGTTGTTGAACAGAAAACAATCACTAGATCCACCTCCATCATACATCCATTGCTCCCCTGATAGCTTCTTGAACTTAGTAACTCCACGCCCATCGTTTACCTTATCAAACAGAGGATGGATTCTTTGAGCTCCTGTTCCAACTTTAGACTTCTTGAATTGAATAGCACATGCATTTTGATTCTGCAACTCGTTCTGATACGTATTTTTGTAACATAACTCTACAAGTTTATCCTTCTTAAATGACCAGAGAATCTGAAATCCTCTTCCTCTCTCAAACAACTAAGTTTGAGCTTTGATTTTTGTATTCCAAAACGCTGAGTCTCCAAAAACAAAATCCATATCTTGTTCCTTCTCATAAATTTCCAAGTTACAGAACTTAATTCTTTCCAAATATGATCCTCGAAACTCATATCCACTCAGGGATTCACACAGCTTATTTTTCGTATTTTACTTCCTTCAGCAACTCAAAACAGAAAATATAAGGATATGACTGTAGAAAGTACCTCTTGGATAGTTTATCACATATGCTTCTAGTTTTGTTCTGCAACAAATTCTCCATGGTAGCTTCCTTTCTTTTCTGCTGCGTTTTCACCTTGGAAACCACCTCTTTTTGCTGTGTTTCCACAGATTGTACGATCACCTCGTGCTGAACTTTAACCATAGTTGTAGAAAGCTTAAGACCCTTGAACCTGAGACACTTCTTCATGATCAACTGCTCACTCTTTTCAGCTTTGTCTTTGTGTTCTTCCTGATCTGAACTTTTCTCAAGCTTTGTTCTTTCTCTATCCAATCTCATTATCCCTAGCAGGTTGTTGATTACCCATGGATTTGCATCTTTTTGGCTTCTTTTCTTTCATATCTACTGAACCATAATCATGAGAAGAACAAGATGTCTTGCTGCTGCTAAATTGTGGATGAAGTATCCTGGATAAACTTGATGGACTCTCATTCAAATCAAGTTGACCATAGCTTCTGGATGCAAACCTTTTCTTCATGATCGCTTTTATTTCAAACCAAAAAGAAACATGTGGTTCTCCATTGAATCTCCTGGTCTTAGAAACTTTATCCCACCAAGTGAATGCATATCCACAGAAACCAGTGACTGCTAGATGTACCTTCTTCTTGGTGTAGTCATGGCAACAAAAAACTAACTCCATCTCTTTCTCTCATTCCTGGTATGCATCTTAATCATTCTTCCCATATAAGGAAGGAATCTGGATTGATCTTTTTCTCCCCCTCCCCCCCAAAAAAAAACTCCATTGTTGCTTTAGGCTCAGATCTCTCCTTCTCGGTTCTCTTGATTACAAAAAAATACATGGAATATTGCTGGGTATGTGATAGATCTCTTGATCTCAGAGAAATCAAACCCAGAACTCAGAGAAATCAATCCCAGAGAAACAAATAATTCAAAATTAACCAAAAATCAAAAATAAACCCAAAAAGAGATAATCTTGAAACAGATGAGGGACTAAGAAATAAACCCAGAAACAACAGAGAACTCGAAATTCAATCCCAGAAACAATAGAGAAACAAAAATCAAACCCAGAGAAAACAGAAACTGAATAGAAACCCAGAAGACATAGAATCTGTAACAGAGAAAGGGTTAAAGAAATAAACCTAAAACGAATCGATCTTCAGAGTGGTGCTCTGATACCACTTGATGCAACTATCCCAATGAATCTTACTCTGATTTTGGTTGGATCGAGATAGGGTTGATGGTAGCTGGTTAATTTTGTTTGATGGTTGTTTTGAATGGGTAGAGTGATAGGCAAGCTAACTAGATTCCTCCGATCTGGTTTGATGGATTGATTGGTCACTCTTAGGTTTAGGAAAGGCCTCAGATTCACCTCTCTCTCGTTCTGGACGTCACACATCAGTCAACTTGATAGTTTGTTGGTTGTTTTGGATTCACATACCTCCACAAATAAGTTGTTCAAAGAACAAATGAATCACCAAGTTTGAAAGGAAATAAGTTTTGATAAAAATGATGATTAGTTCTCTCAATGAAACAAAACAAAGTTTAAAAGGAAAAACATATCAAATTCGTGCATGAGCACCTAAGGAACATAAGAAAATAGTTTAGGTGGTGGTTGAGACCGAAAAGTATATGAAAGTGTTTGTGGTGGTGTAGTTTTGCCCACACAACTCTTCCTCATTCTTCATGGGCTGTATCTTGTATCCAATTCAGTCAGATTCTTGGAGTTGGATCTGGTAATAAGTCCAAGAGAAATGTTCAGTGGATTATTGTGGGAACCGAAATTCGCACTGTCGATTTCCGCTGAATTAGGAAAGTTAGGAAAGCCAAAATTTCTCAGAGGTCTCGGATATCTGCTAAACCACACGCCAAACAATCAAAAACACGAAAACGCAAACGGAAAAAATATGAGAATCGAAAAGAGAGGGAAATTGATCTTATTCTGAATTTGCGTATGAGCATTACAACGAGGTAAGAGTCTTGGCTACGAGAGCTGTCGGCGAGATCCCTAGTTCTAGCACCTAAGACTGCAAAAACCCTAATTGAGTCGCAACTCGAATAACAAAAACGGAAAGTTGCCTAAATTGCTCTAAGTATTGCTCTGAGTGATAATTCTTGTGTGTCTTCGCCCCTTCAGCCTAGATCTCCTTATATACTCCTTCTAAAGCAGTTTACCTTTTTCCCTTTCTGCCCCCGGTCGAGTTTATCGATTCGCGGAAATCTTCCATTTTCCTTCGATCTTTGTATTTATCTTCGGAAACTTGGCATTTATCTTTGGAAACTTGGCATTTATCTTCGGAAGCTTGACATTTATCTTCTTTTGGGCGACAGGTGATAAACCGTCATAACGATTGGGCTTGGTTTCATAAAATCATAAGTGGGCTCTTTGCCGTGTTCTGACCCTTTTTGGGCCGTTTTCCAACTTTGGCGTTTTTATGATTTTATGATAAGATTTTTTCTGAAACAACGTCAATTTCGAAGATCATTCAAATTCCTCGTATAGCGTAGGCAACTTTGGATGTACAGCTAACTGTTGCCGTTCAATACAATCAATCCGAATGTCCTTCGAGAAAAGAGGAGTTCCCGCGGTTTTTAAGTCGTAAAGTTCCAACGATGCCTCCGATCGAGACGAAACAAGAATGAGTTCGATGCAATCTTGGGAGAGGAGTTACAAGAATGAGTTCGATGCAACCTGACTCCATTCCGCTTTAAAGTCCGCGATATGTTCTCGACAATTTTTAAGTCTCCCGAAAGTGCTGACCGAAATTTTGGATTTCTTTTACAGCGCGCTATTTTATCCTAGTCGGATGTGAGAGGACCTATCCTTAGGATGGATCTAAATGTGTTTGTTTAGGACGGCTAATGTGCTCAGCGGGGCCAGTCGACAAGCGTTTGTAATTTATAGTTGCGAACGGACTGAGAGCATAATTTTGAAGATCTAGGCGACGTCTCGCTTATTTTTTCGACAACATATTGTTAGTGGTATTCTGAGTATCCGAGACCAGGGTCTCATGTTCTGGTCAGGGATCGGAACCGACGGTGCGACCGAAACGAGTTTTTGTGGTCGATGGAATCTGTTGATTCCAGCCATGCCTTATTCGAAGTTTCTTTTTCGGATGAGTTAGTGTGGGGTTGATCCTTTTCGAGGTAGGATGATTTGTTGGGAGTTTCCATTTTTTAGTTTCGTACAATAATCGTTGTACTCGTCTTTGGATGTTTTCCGAAAGTATAACAAGATGTTTTTTCCGAAATAAGAGACATGTTAACGAATTTTTATTGCCGAAAAAGTTTCAAAAATATTGAATACAAGGCAAATATTTTAAAATGCGGGAATATACGAGTATTCATATATGTACCCACTTCCCCCCTTTTGGAGAGGGGGGATAGTTGAACTCGTCCTTGGACGAGCTGCCTACGTACCCTCTTCGAGGATCAAGCCATCTCGTAGTTCTGTTTGTTTGTGCGAGTGTGTTCACTTGGCTACTGCGTCGGTCGCGTTAGTTGCAGGATCGACGTCTTTTACCGGATCTGTTTACTCCGGTAAGGTAGAAGCGTTAGGCTCTGAAACTGATTGTTCTTTGGCCGTTGCTTGAGTCGACGATTCTGGATCGTCTTTTTCGAAGCGTTTTCAGTCAACGTCTGAGTCAGCTTTGCCAGTTTGGGATTCACCATTGCGGTGGTCAAGATCTATCGTAGCTTGTGTTTGGCCAGGAAGCAGCGTCTCGACTATGTTTGGGATCCCCAGATTGCGGCGATTTGTTATGAGTCAGAAATTTGATGCCTAAGTGATAAGTCGACGGGACCGCTTTCATGGCGTTCAGCAAAGGTGTGCCCATGATGACGTTGTAGATGGTTGGGTGGTCAACGACTGCGAAATAGACGATCTTTGTTACTTCTTTCGTCGCAACGGGTAGTTTGATCGACCCGAGAGTCATAGATGTCGTCCCCTCAAAACCGGTTAGCAGCTTGGGGGACGGTACGACTTCTCCTAGCTCAACGTTCATCCTTTTAAGGGTATGGCGGAACATGACATTGACCGTGCTACCCTTATCGATGAGAACTCTCGCGACCTCGAGGTCGATCACGAGCGGGTCGCAGTGGGGCTGATTGATCCCGCCGGCATCTTCTTCATCGAAAGTGATCACTCCTTTCGGGAAGTCACCAGGCGCAGACCAGGTTAGCGAATTCGCGCTCGTCTCAGCCTTGCGCTCATAAGCTTTGATGGCAGAGATGGTATCGCTGCAGTACTGCGATCCTCCGATGGTCATGTTGACCCTGCGGCGACTATTGTCGTTGCCCTTCTCGTCCTGTCTTCTCCCGCGCTTTTCTCATGATTGGTTCCCTTGGAGAGGGTTCTCTGTTTGAGGGGCCTTATCGTTTCTCGGAGGGCGCTCTGAATCGCGGATGAGGTCTTTTACGCTAGATACTTCGGCGAGTTCTCCCGCAAACAGCTTTGCTGCCAACCTGGCACCGAGAACCTTGCAATTTACAGTCGAGTGGCCACGGGCCTGGTGAAAGTCACAGAAGGCGTTTTCGTCGTAATTTGGATTTCGGGTGCATGTATTACCCTTCGTCCGGCCCTTCTCCGGTCTGGATCTGATGGCATAGTTATGCGCTTCCTGGATCTCTTTCTCCCCGTGATGGACGTTTTTGTCGTTACGGGGGTTTCTCCTTTTAGGCTTCTGATCCGACCCAGGATCCTTCGATCCGACCCAGGATCCTTCGATGATGTTTTCGCCAGCCTCTGTTTTTGCGACAAGACTTTCGTCTCTTCTTCGATAATTATGTAGTCTGTGGATTTATGGAGCGCGTCCTGAATCGTACGTGGGTTGTCCAAGGTTATCCACTTCCTAAATTTTGACTTGTACCAGAGCATCTTACGGAGTGCGTTTAATGCTACTTTGTCGCTTATTCCGCTGACTCTGGCCATGCCGATCTTAAATCGTTTTATGAAGTCACGGAGAGGTTTGTCCTCTCCCTGGGACAAGCTCCAGAGATCGACATCAGAGGTTTCTCAGTCTATGAACATGGAGTATTGCTTGAGAAATTCTGAGTTGGCGCGGGGGTAGTTTCGTCATGATTTTGTCCAGACGATTTCCCTTGTGCGTTGGCGGATCGGTCCACGGGAGTTGCGAAATCGAGTCTTCTTCCATGGATTCGGGTTGCTCCATGCAGAAGAACGGCCTTGGTTCTTGCTGTTAGGTTTTCAACCTGTTTAGCGAGAGAACTCATAGCCTTGTCTTGTTCTGCTGACTTCTTTTCGAAGTTTGAGAACATCTTCTTGACTTCCTCGAACGCTGCGGTGTTTGCGTCAGCGTTGATTGCGGTTACGTTTGTTGCTGGAGTCTTCTCAACGTTGTCGTCGGCGACAGTGCCGCCACGAGTTTGGTTGGTTATTGAGATCGTCAGCACATGTCTGATCGAGCGTTGGTGGCTGAGAGTTAGATAGATCCGTACCCCCCCCCCTCTCCTTCTAGCGCCAAACTGTGGGAACCAAAATTCGCACTGTCGAATTCCGTTGAATTAGGAAAGTTAGGAAAGCCCTAATTTCCCAGAGGTCCCGGATATCTGCTAAACCACACGCCAAGCAATCAAAAACACGAAAAGTTAGACGGAAAAAATATGAGAATTGAAAAGAGAGAGAAATTAATCTTATTCTGAATTTGCGTATGAGCGTTACAATGAGGTAAGAGCTTTGGCTACGAGAGCTGTCGGCGAGATCCCTAGTTCTAGCACCCAAGACTGCAAAAACCCTAATTGAGTCGCAGCTCGAATAACAAAAACGGAAAGTTGCCTAAATTGCTCTAAGTATTGCTCTGAATGATAATTCTTGTGTGTCTTCACCCCTTCAGCCTCGATCTCCTTATATACTCCTTCTAAGGCGGCTTACCTTTTTCCCTTTCTGCCCCCTGTCGAGTTTGTCGCTTCGCGGAAATCTTCCATTTTCCTTCGTTCTCTGTATTTATCTTCGGAAACTTGGTATTTATCTTCGGAAACTTGACATTTATCTTCGGAAGCTTGACTTTAACTTCTTCTGGGCGACAGATGATAAACCGTCATAATTATTGGGCTTGGTTTCATAAAATCATAAGTGGGCTCTTTGCCGTGTTCTGGCCCTTTTTGAGCCGTTTCCCGACTTTTGCGTTTTTATGATTTTATGATAAGATTTTTTCGGAAACAACATCAATTTTGATAATCATTCAAATTCCTCATATAGCGTAGGCAACTTTGTATGTTCAGCTAACGATTGCCATTCAATACGGTCAATCCGAATGTCCTTCGAGAAAAGAGGAGTTCCCGTGGTTTTTAAGTCATAGAGTTCCAACGATGCCTCCGATCGAGACGAAACAAGAATGAGTTCGATGCAATCTCAGGAGAGGAGTCAAGAGGACGATGTGAAGACAGATCCAGTCGATCCAGCTCGGCGAACGGCAGACCTGAATCCGTCTTGGGTCCAGCTCGGCCGTTCGCTGAATCCGTCTTGGTTCCAGCTCGGACGTTCGACGAACTGGACTGGTCCAGCTCGGAGAACGGCCGAGCTGAATCCGTCTTGGGTCCAGCTCGGCGAACGGCCGAGCTGGCGAACGGCCGAGCTGAATTCGCGGTTGATCCAGCTCGGCGAACGGCCAAGCTGAATCCATCTTGGGTTCAGCTCGGCCGTTCGCCGAACTGGACAGGTCCAGTTCGGTGAACGGCTGAGCTGAATCCGCGGTTGATCCAGCTTGGCGATTGGCCGAGCTGAATCCGTGTTGGGTCCAGCTCGGCCGTTCGGCGAAATGGACTGGTCCAGCTCGGTAAACGGTCGAGTTGAATCCGTGTTCGATGAACAAGTTTGTTTGTTTTCACGAACTGATCTTTAAACCTTTGATAGTTTTTCCGTTCTTTTCCGACTTCATTTTTTTTAATGAAGAGAAAATTTTCTCGGACGTCTTTTCTGACGTTGATTTCGTCGTAACCGATTTTGACCCCAACAATCATTTTGGGTCAAAATAGAGCTGTCTCGTCCATCTTATTTTCTTGACCATTCGGGCTCGTCCATGGTCTGATCATCAGATTGACCATCTACGGATTGACCATCAACTGGCTCGTCCCATTATTGACCATCTATGGATTGACCATCAACAGAGTTTTTTATGTCCTGACCAACAACTTGCTCATCCATATTGTCCTGACCATCAGCTGGATGTCCATCAACTGGATTGTTCTTGTCCATGATTGCATCAGTTTCCCGCTTTGGAGTTGTACAAAGTCCATTTGCGAATTTTCTGAGTCACTGGATGCTTCTATAAGATTCACCAGAACATAGTGTGGAACATTTCTCGCGGCAATCAACATTGGTTTGGAGAAGAGAGAGAGTCAAACGATTTGGTTGTAAATGTGAGGAAGTATATATAAGTTTTCGACTTCTTAACCTAGGAGACCAAAGAATATTCTTAAGTATATCATAATTTTCTGTTTAAGAGATTTACAGTAAATATAGTACCAAAACTACCATAATATGTGATATTTAAATGAATGCCTAAATGATTTATGGTATATGCATTGGGATATTCTCTTTTACAAAGAAAAAAATTCATAATTTGAATATACTAGAAGTGTGGTTTTCGGAAACAATATCAAAACTGAATATCAAATTATATGTGATTATCAATCAATCAAATACCATAATATTCTAAATATCTAAACGACATAATCTATTATATTTCATATGTTTCACATGAAACATAAACCATATACCCTAAATATTACACTCTAACTGTATGGAATACGAATCCCTAAACATTATACCACTCAAAAAAAAAATTTATAATGTTGTATATATATTAAAGAATAGCTTATGAGGACATGAAATCATAAATTAATAGCATCAATACAATTTTGTATATCTAAACCACACACACATATATATATATATATATATATAATTTAAACCAACAATGGAACTTAGATTTCTACAGTAAATTTTCTGTACTATGATTTGAAATTACGATTTGAATTAGAGGATAACAAACCTAGCGAGTTTTGATTAGGATAACCAAAGGATAGATTAACACAAACCAAGATTGAGAAATCGGTAAATCAAACGGTTTAGGGAAGCTAATACCGCATCAGTCATGTCATTAAGGTTAGAGAGACTAATCCTAAGTGTATTGATGAGTCACATATGTCTCATTCTCCCATGTCATCTTTGCTTAGTCACATTAGTAAATAAGACAGCCATCACATTATAATCTTTTCAATTAAGCATCTTTTCAATTAATAGTATGATTGTATAATTGTATTCTATAATTGTATTTAATCTATAATTATATATAATTCATAAATGTATTTCATTTATAAAGGTATCTAATTTAAAACATATTTAATTTTTAATTACATATAGTTTGTATTTTGTAATTTTTTTTTTTGAAATAATAATTCCCTTTGCTAGGGAATTGTAAGAAAATGTTTCCAAGAGAATTGCAAGGGAAATTTTTCCATTGCAATTGTAGAGGAAATACGTGGGTAACGAATTTGGGTTCAAAGCCCTAGCTGCTCTGCATCTAGAGGATCTTTGAATCCCTCATATGAACCTGTCTTATATATATATATATAGACATATTACTATTTTTCCGTTGCAAATTGCAAGGAAAACATTTCCGTCGGAAAATTTGCTAGGGATTAGCAACCAAAAGCAGTTTGCGAGTACGGATTTCCGAGGAGAGTGTTTCTCTAGAAATTTCCTTTCAAATGGCCATTCGCAAGGGAATTTCTAGAATTATTTTCCTTGCAAATCACGCTAT
>NW_013617691.1:25491-26057 GCF_000695525.1 Brassica oleracea var. oleracea | reverse complement strand
ACCGAGCTCTCACCGAAGCTCGGTCGCTACGTAGCGACCGAGCACGTCCGAGCTCTCACCGAAGCTCGGTCGCTACGTAACGACCGAGCACGTACACGGCTCGGTCGCTACGTAGCGACCGAGCACGTCCGAGCTCTCACCGAAGCTCGGTCGCTACGTAACGACCGAGCACGTACACGGCTCGGTCGCTACGTAGCGACCGAGCACTCTCCGAAGCTCCCTCGCTACGTAGCGACTGAGCACTCCTCGAAGCTCGGTCTCTACGTAGCGACCGAGCTCTCACCAAAGCTCGGTCGCTAAGCTCGGTCGCTACGTAACGACGGAGCACGTATACGGCTCGGTCGCTATGTAGCGGCCGAGCTCTCCCCGAAGCTCGGTCGCTACGTAGAGACCGAGCACGTACACGGCTCGGTCGGTACGTAGCGACCGAGCTCTCACCGAAGCTCGGTCGCTACGTAACCACCGAAGCTCGGTCGCTACGTAACGACCGAGCTCTCACCAAAGCTCAGTCGCTACGAAGAAACTGAGATCTCCCTGAAGCTCGGTCGCTACGTAGCGACCGAGCA
>NW_013617691.1:24153-24519 GCF_000695525.1 Brassica oleracea var. oleracea | reverse complement strand
CAAGGAAAGATAAATGTCAAGTTTCCGCGGATAAATACGAAGTATTCGAAGATAATTAGAAAGATCGGGAAAAACAGAATATCTCTATTTTTAAGTTATGACGACTTAAGGGAAGAAAAGGAAAAAGCATAAACCGACCTAGGAGCGAGTATATAAGGAGTCTTAGGCGAGAGGCATGAGGTACAACTTTTTAGATTCAGAACTCTCGGCAGTTAGAAACTGTGAGGCATTATTCTCGACATGCTCTGTTTCCATGACTGGCACCCGATTACCAGACGAACGTGCACAAGCAGTTCGATCTCTTGGTTCACTCTTGAACTACGTTCGGCTTGATCCTCGAAAGGGGTACGTAGGCAGCCTTTCATA
>NW_013617691.1:23577-24121 GCF_000695525.1 Brassica oleracea var. oleracea | reverse complement strand
GCTAGAACTAGGTAACTCGCTGACAGCCTTTGCGGCCAAAGCTTTTATGATCTCTTGTAATGATCGCAACGCTCTCACGCGGACTCGAAATAAGTTCTACTGTTTTCTCAAAACTCGTCTGTTATCTTTTCATGATTTTTGCATATATTTGGTCACTTGCCGTTGGCTCTCGCAGAGATCCGGGACCTCTGGGAAATTAGGGTTTTCCTGGTTTCCTAATTTAAACGTAAATCGACAGTGCAAATTTCTGTTCCCACAGTTTGACGCTAAAAGGAGGGGGGTACGGATTACTCTAACTCATAGCCGCAAAACGCTTGATCAAAACAAAGTCTGGTAATACAAAAGAGAAAATTGCAGTTCGCAACAACGCTGGTAAGAAAACTCCAGCCGCCACTCCGCCTATGGCCAACGCCTATGCAAACGCCACAGTTCTTGAGAAAATCGAAAACCTTGCTGCGACTTTTCGCCACAGGAAGTGCAATGAAACGAGCTCGCGATTTCTCTTTTTAAACATAAAGGGAAACGATAAATCTTATCAAACCCC
>NW_013617691.1:20797-21261 GCF_000695525.1 Brassica oleracea var. oleracea | reverse complement strand
AAACGGGATACGTAAGTCGAATTAGTCATCGCACCCTCTAAAACCAGGAGTAAACCTAGGTTTTGCCCTAAACCCAGCGCACTGGTCTCTAACATCTCTAGGCATAGTATCAAAAACCTTGATACGAGATCCCAAAATTTGTCTCTTTCCCAATATTCGAGCGTCTTCAGAAATCCCGCAAGTTTACACACTGCAGAAAACTCTCGAAACAGATCACAGATATAGCAGTTCACACAGAGTTAGATTACGAGATGACAACTCGTATTCTTCCTTCTACACCCATATAAAATTCCATCGGCAGCAACACGCCTGATAACCTCTACATAAAAACCAGACCGTAAAGGTCTCGCTGGAAAACTAGTCATACGAACCATTACTCCAAGATGAACTACGAAAGGCTTGATCCCTTCAACAAGGGTACTTAGGCAGCCGTCATAAGGCGCAGCCCCAATCTTATCGCGCTA
>NW_013617691.1:20314-20665 GCF_000695525.1 Brassica oleracea var. oleracea | reverse complement strand
GTCGCTACGTAGCGACCGAGCTCTCACCGAAGCTCGGTCGCTACATAAACACCGAGCACGTACACCGCTCGGTCGCTACGTAGTGACCGAGCTCTCCCCGAAGCTTGGTTGCTATGTAACGACCGAGCACTTACACGGCTCGGTCGCTACGTAGCGACCGAGCTTCGGGGAGAGCTCGGTCGCTACGTAGCGACTGAGCCGTGTACGTGCTCGGTCGCTACGTAGCGACCGAGCTTCGGGGAGAGCTCGGTCGCTACGTAGCGACTGAGCTTTCTTAAAAAATTGATACGACACGAATCCATGCATTCTCGTCTACCCTTTAATGCTATCTCCCGAAGACCGTAGCCAACC
>NW_013617691.1:7151-19756 GCF_000695525.1 Brassica oleracea var. oleracea | reverse complement strand
CTCTGAGGCATTATTCTCGACATGCTCTGTTTCCATGACTGGCACCCGATTACCAGACGAACGTGCACAAGCAGTTCGATCTCTTGGTTCACTCTTGAACTACGTTCGGCTTGATCCTCGAAAGGGGTACGTAGGCAGCCTTTCATAAGGTTCAGTCCGAAATCAATCAAAAACTTTTTCTGTATTTTCTTCGTCTTTTGTTATCGAGCTGCGAGTCAACTAGGTTTGAGCTTTTAGGCCGCTAGAACTAGGTAACTCGCTGACAGCCTTTGCAGCCAAAGCTTTTATGATCTCTTGTAATGATCGCAACGCTCTCACGCGGACTCGAAATAAGATTTACTGTTTTCTCTAAACTCGTTTGTTATCTTTTCATGATTTCCGCATATATTTGGTCACTTGCCGTTGGCTCTCGCAGAGATCCGGGACCTCTGGGAAATTAGAGTTTTCCTAGTTTCCTAATTTAAACGTAAATCGACAGTGCGAATTTCGGTTCCCACACCTCTTTTGATCTTTTCTTTTTATCATTTAATTCTTGAAAAATCCACCTAAATACCATCAGAGCATGCCTCTGATGGCTTAAGTGTTCATGATATTACAAACAAAAAATAATGCAATTTTTTTATATTTTCTTAACCATATAAAATATTTTACTCAAAAAAATTCATGTGGCAAAAATCTTTCAGATCCATAAGGTGGATGCAAGATAGCTGAAATAGAAATTACAAGACTATAGTTTTCTTTAAAATGTATGGACACCTTCTATGACTATTTATGTCATGAGACTAGTTTTTTTTTCTTGAGTAAGTCATGAGACCAGTTAGGATTTCGTAAGGGAAATTGCATCCTATAGCTAACAAAAAATTTATAATTCACTATCTAGCTATTATACCTAATCTGCTAGAATACACGGTATATATTATATAATAATACACTTTTACCCTTCTATGTAACCGAAGAAACCTGCTGCTAAATACATATTAAATAATTATCTAAAAATTATAATTAACAAATTTCTTACTAAGTCGTGGTTTACCTTTTATTTACATATTATCATTTTCTTCTTCATATCTGGAAACCTCTCAACAACGACTACTATGGTGACGATACCCAAATAAGATGAAGTAAAGGCAACGAAAAAGACTCGGACAGCTATACAAGCGCGACGTCTCTAGATTGTAGAATCGAGGAGGGTGGAAACAAAACATAATAGAGGAGATTCATTATGTCTGGAAAAAAGGATGAGGTGAAGAAGATGAAGTTGAAGACTATACTATATTCTGCGGAATTATAGTATAGTATGTATTCTTTATTGCGGTTATTTATGTAAGATTACTATATTATTAGATATAGTGTTCTATTCTTTACGTTTCTCTATATTATTTTCTTTATATATGATTGTTTGTAATATAAATTTAATTTCATCCGAATGTTTCACAAATGTTAGGATCATGTCTAGTTCAAAGATGTTATTTTCATCAATAAAAGCTCTTATTTATTTTTATACTATTTTACATATGATGTTCAACTAATGTAAATAGAACATACATTTATATACTATTTTATATAAGATCCATACTATGTATTATTTATTGAACAAGTAAATGTGATTTCAATTTTAATTTATAGATTGTACTTGGGTTTATAGGATCCTACCTAGGGTTTAGATTTACTAAGTAGGGGTTCGGGTGTAGGAAGATTCAGTGGTTCATTATTTACGTATGTTGTGTTATATCTATATTATATTTTCATTATCTATATGATTATGTTCTATTTGAAGTTACTTACTATACTGTATATTTGTTTTCCATTCTGTTTGACAAATGTGTTATCTTTTTCTGCATATGGTAAATAAATTGGTGACGTAACTATGCATATGACGTAAATGGAATATACCTTTCTTAGAAAATATTCTATTTTTATCCATTTGTTTTACATGTCAATTAAATGTGCAGTAACTATGCATGTGATTTCATTATTAATAGTTACTCATGCTCCTCTCATCTGAAGTAACGTTACTTTACTTCTTAATCGGGTGCTTGCAAGTAAAGAGGGTATAACCGACAAAACTTTAGCATAAATGTTAGTTTATTAAATAGGTCAAAATCAATGTCATATGCTTAATTTCTATTTTTGTTTTGTATATTGAACAAATTCTCCCATTTCGTAAAGTGGATGAAAAAAGTGGATGCGAAAACTTAATAGAATGTTTTTAGATACTTTTTTAATATTGTTTAATTATTGAAAACTACAAAAACTATTACATAAACGATATTACCACCGACAATTTTAACAGCATTATCCTGAACAGACTTATGAGATCCATTCATGGGTGCTCCTTGCGCCATGTCGAAAACGTAAAAGGCTAACAATATTATAATATTATTTCTCATTTAATTAAGGGCAAATCTCTAAAATAGCACCTTTCTATGTTTATATCACAAAAATAACACTTAAAAACTAAAATGACCAAAATAACACATTTCTAAGTTTATCCTTTGAAAATTTTAATTTTTTTTATTTTTCAAAATTTGAAATCTTATCCCCAAAACCTCATTTCTCAACTCTAAACTCTAAACCCTAAATCTTAAACCCTAAACCCTAAACCCTAAACTCTAAACCCTAAACTCTAAACTCTAAACCCTAAACTCTAAACCCTAAACCCTAAACTCTTAAACCCTAAACCCTAAACCCTAAACTCTAAACCCTAAACTCTAAACTCTAAACCCTAAACTCTAACTTTTGATAAAACATTAAGTGCTATTTTTGTGACTTTTGACCTTGAGTGCTAGTTTGAAAACAAAAACTTGATTTAGTGCTATTTTTGTCTTTTTCTCTTTAATTAATTGTTGAACTACCATGTTAAGATTAGTGCAACAACGTTAAAAAAATAATAATGTTGTTCTTAGGGTTTTAAATCTTATCGTGAGGTATATATGATTCTTTTTACGTACTTATCGTGAGGTATATGTGATTTTGGAGTTTAAAAGATGCACGACCACCCCGATAAATAAATAGTTGAAAACTTGAAAACCAAACTCGATCTTTGAAACCATAAACATAATCTTACATACCAATGTTAAGAGTTTAGAGTTTCACAAAATCTTCAAAATAGCATATTTCTAAGTTTATGTCACAAAAATACCATTCAAAAATTAAAATAACCAAAATAGAATTTTATCTTTTGAAAAATTTAAATTTTTTTATTTTTTAAAATTTGAAATCTTATCTCAAAACCCCACTCTCCAACTCTAAACCCTAAAACCTAAACTCTAACCCCTAAACACTAAACTTTAAACCCTAAACCTTAAACTCTAAATCCTAAACCCTAAATCCTAAATCCTAAACCCCACCCCTTAACTCTAAACAATTAATTTATTATTGAGGTATAAGTGTATATTTATTTCTTTTGATAAAACATTAAGTGCTATTTTGATCATTTTTATTCTTAAATGTTATATTTGTGACAAAAAAAAATTTGATCGATATGTTAGTCATTTTTTTTTTAAGGGTTTGCCAGAGATTTTGCTAATAAATAGACAGAATCTAATCCAACATCTGATAATTCACGATAAGATTCACAGAACTCTAAAAAACATATCCCTAATTAATTAATTTTGGAGACCAACATGGCCTGAAGCTGGTCTTGCGTGTACATTATCGATCCCATCTTCACTGTAGCTTGTTGAATCATAAGATCATGAATCACCGAAATGCTAGCATGATTCAACTCAACATCCAAATCCATAAACGCATTCATCAATCTCGCTGCAGGATGATTTCTCTTGCTCGATTCCAACCTAACCATCGCATCGCAACCAAGAATCTTCACGTCGATATTAACCGTTTCAATCTCCGATGCGTTTTTCCCGCCCCTACAGACCGCGTTTCTTCCCGCCATCTCCTCTTTGAGTTTGTTGAGCTGGATTTGAATCGCGTTTCTCTCAGATTCCGCGTTTTCTGCTCTCGATTTCAGCTCCTTAATGTAACTAATCGCGTCTCCTAGCAACGACGCTTTGTCCATCTTTGATACGTTTGGCACAGTCGCTCGTAACGCGTAGAATCGCTGGTTTAGCTTCTCCCGTCTCAACCGCTCAGCGTGTACGTGATTCAACGGCTCTTTCCTACCGTTTGCAAGTTTTCTCCCGCGTTTCTTTTTCTGTTTGTTTCCGGGCACCACCGTGGATTCGATGTCGGAGTGATCAGAACCATCAATGTCCCCGGCGGAATGTAAGAGTTCACCGTCGTCTATCGGTATCTGCTCGGGATAATTTTGGTTCGGACTATGTAGAGCTCTTTCTAACGTGGAAGTCGCGAAATTTACGGTTTGGGGATAAACTGGATTCGGATACCGATTAGGATTGACGGTTACGGTACTTGAACCACCACCATTCTCTAAATGAGTTGAGAAAGGCTGGAAGGAGTTCGAATTCGGGTCACCCGAGAAATCTCTGGATCCTTCGAAACTAAAAACGACTCGGATCTTATTAAAAAGATCCGGGTTTTGTTTGATCTCAACCGTGGATCCAAGCTCCAACACTCCGTTATCCAAAGGAATACATACGATGGTTTGCAACCCTGAATCCCCACCCTTTTTTGCACGTTCACAACCCGACGCCAATATATGATCCGACCCGGTAACCCAAACTGGTTTATACGTAGCAAACGCCTTACCCGGTAACCCGGTCTCACTACCAAAGCTAACCGTCATCGAAACCATATAAAACCACTCCGTATCCGACACTTCCACGTCATCTTCGCCGTCTATCACCGGCAAATCTTCGTCGGAGGTCATCGAGCTAAGCTCCGGCAAAATGAGACTCCAGTGCTCTCTCTCCGCCACCGTCATCCTCCTCCTCTTCCGCCGAGTATTATCAGCTTCTTCGCCTTTATAAATTCCATCGCCCCATTTGAGCACCGACTCGCCGGAATAGTCGTAGTACGACGGTGTCCAGAAAATGGCGTAGGTCCAAGCCTCGTGGGTGCCATTTAACACAGCTTGTAACCGCTTCTGGAGAGCACTGTCTGGGCTGGGATTCGCCGGAGATAGTGGCGGCCAGAAACCGGAAGAAGGAGAGCTCATGAGAGCGTCGATCATCGTTGCGGTGACGTTTGTATTTAAGCTATCCATCGTGGATTAGTCTTTGAAAGGAAGTGTTTCGCATGGAAAATTATAGAAGCTATCTGAAAGTTCGTACGTTTTAAACTAATATTTTTTTTCTAAGAACGGGACAAAATATCTAAGTGTTTACTATTGAGCGAGTGGATATCATATGGTCGTCGTTGATTTGTTTTTCTAAATTATTTTCTCTTTTTTGTTTTTTTCTTTAAGGCCAATATCTTATGAAAATGATTTCTCGTAACACTAAATCTTTTTGTTTTGTTTTTTATCCTTAAATATTTTTTCTGCTTTGTCACCATTACACCATGCATCTTCTTCTTAAGATCAAATTGTTTGGAATAGTAAGATTCACCATATTGTTTGGAATTGAAGCTTGATTTCTTTTTTTTTTTTTTTTGAAAAAAGGCTTTTGAAGCTTGATTTCTTACCTTTAAATTTCCTTTACTTGTTACATATCTCAAGATTGTCTAGTCTTCCAAGTATCAAAATAATTTTCTGATGTTCCCCATCATTTCTTATAGTTATCGATTGGTGTTAAACCAGTGGAGGTACAATATTAAAGTTATAGTTTTAGTTAAAGTAAATAATTATTATCACATTATTTATTATTTCCTCTAATTGTTTATGTCTACATTTGATAAACTAGAATTTTAATGATGTTCTTTTTTAATTTAGGATATTTGTAATTAATAAGAATACATTTTATTTCATGAGTGCCGTGATTTATGAATGCTTTTTCAAAAAACATTTTATTTCATGATATATTTCATACCTTACTATTAAATATGAAATATATTTTCTTTTCTTTAAAGTTATAGAAATACACTTACGTAAATTTACTTTTACATAGTAATTAAAATTTTTTTTACAATTTGAGAACATAGAAACAAACTAACATTCAAAATAATTCTTATCTACCATTTTGTTAAACTTACTCATGTGAATTCAAGTATATATTATCAATAAAGCATTTCAAATCATTGTGCTTAATATTATTATTATTGAACTGTTAAAATTACCATTTTAAAGTTTAACAAATTTCTTAAACTTCCCCTCTTAATCTTTTACTATTATATTATTCTTCTTTTGTGAAAAAGTTATCTAACCAATGTCAGAGTTTAAGTGATTTATAAACAAATGCATGAAACATCAGGTTGATGCATCAAACATTTTTGCAATGCATTAGTAGAAACAAGAGACCATTTGTTCTTTTGAGTGCATTTTCTTGGAGGAAGTTTGGAAGCCGTTAACTATCAACCTTCTTGGTAATAATAACACAAATCAATGGCGGCACATCATTGAAAATGGTGACAGATAGATCTCGAGAAAAACAGGCATTTTCCTATTTTGCTATGTGTTTCGGACAACCTTACATACCATTTGGAATAAAAGAAATAGTCTGCGACATGGTGATCCTCCTCAGCTCGGTTCACGACTATCACTCAATTGATAAACCAGTTCAAAACAGAAGATCATCGATCGGTGCACACAGGGGGATGATATACAAACGTAATGGAGATGTGGTTCTCCACTCAATAAACAAAGTGAGAACTATATGATGTTTAGATTTGGATTCATTGTTTCTACAGCTTTTAAAAATATGAGTTTCTACACAATTGTTTTTAAAAAAAATAGAGATGCTAATTCAGACTTGTTAAAACTATCAAATTAAATAGCATTTGCATAAAATGTATGATTTTATGGCTCAGGATGCGAGGAGAATGAGCTTGGCTGCTTTTCTTCCACACACATTCTTATTATCTGATAAAGTTTCCATACGAAGTACTCCCTCCGTTTCATAATAGATGATGTTTTAGAAGATTTTTGTTGTTTCAAAATAGATGATGTTTTGATATTTTTATGTTATTTTTAACTTTATTGAAAACTTTGTAACCAATTAGATGTTGTAGTCATTTCTGTAATTGGTTGAATGATTTTTAAATTATACTCCCTCCGTTTCAATATATATGATGTTTTAGAAGGTTTGTTTTGTTTCAATTTACATGAAGTTTTGAGATTTTAAGGAAGTTTCAAAATTTTAAGGTTAACTTTAACTTTATTAGAAATTGTTCAACCAATTAGATTTTACAGTCTTTTTTATAATTAGTTAACTAATTTTAAAATTATATCTTTAAAATATTTTTCTAGAGAAATGTAATTTTCTTAATCTTTGTGTACTATTACAAAACATCAAGTATTATGAAACGGAGAAAGTATTTTAAAACTACTTTTTAGAGAAATGTAAATTTATTAATCTTTGTGCACTAAGAAATAACATCATCTATCGTGAAACAGAGAGAGTATCATTCATGAGCCTTTAGTTAAAAAAAAAGTATTATTCACGTCCATACATGCTATCTTAAATGGTTTATTTGAGTTATTTTGCATAACTATTTTCTATATTTTACGAATATTGATCACTCCGCTCCTATTTAATGAAATTTATGGATCTCATGATAACTAGAACTATTCATGGTCCCAACCATTGTCTAAAATGACAAAAACTAATCATGGTCCCTATTTTTGTAGCCAGTGAGTGATGACCAATTGGCTCTTTACACCCGCAAGAGTTGTAGGCATAATAGTAACATCGGACGTGTAAACATGCTTTCCTCAGATAACAAATTCAAATATCTGTTTTATATGTTTGATACCATCTCTGGATGTTGCTATCACGCATTGTCGTCCCAACAGGAGGTGCAGAGACAGGAACTTTTTGTCGTTTTGTTATTTCGGCACCTACTACCCAGGGCCGGCTTCAACATATCCTATAGGCCCTTGGGATAATTTTTTAAAATGACCCCCCTAAACCAAAAAAGTTTTAGTTTATTAAAAAACCAAAAACCAAATGCTTAACATGAAATCATTTCATTCAAGTGAATATTATTATCATTTTTAGTTTAAATCCAACAAAAACTGATTTTATTATCAACTGAGAAAATTTATTTACTTTGAATTTTTGAAATTCATTGGCACTTAGTATATCACAAATTTACTTAATACATTCTTTTATGACTGAATATTCAACTTAAAAGAAAAAATAATATATGAATTTAGTAATATGAATCTGAACGGTAAAAAATATGCGAACCCAAAAAGTAAAGTAAATAAAAGTAACATTGATGGTAATGATTGGTAAAGGCTGTAGCTTTATATTTTTTGCTGTAGAATTTAATCTGTAGATTTATTTACTGTAGCTTTCATTGCTGTAGTTTTCTGAAGCACTAATTTTTTGCTCTGGAAATAAAGCTCTCTACAATCATATTTTGATTTTGCAGAGATTTTTTTGCTATGAGTTTTTTAAGGAAGGAAAAGCTCGATTGGTTGATATATATAGCTAAATTAGAACATCTTCGGCCACGACCAATCACTGACATCGTTACAAAGTTACGTACATTAGTCTTGTTTATTGTAAGTAGACTCGTTTCAGCTTTTGGTCCACTATTTTGATCCGATGAATTTTATGTGTTTTTGGTTGGCTTTTTAACTTAGCCACTACACTTCTAAGTTCTAGACGAAACTAAAATGAAAATATCAAAATAACTTGAATTTTATATAATACCACAAATAATTTTGTAGTGAACCGGTTTTATGTGTGCATGGCGCCATCGTTCTGCTCAGTGCTCGCCCTCGTGCTTAAGCCGCCCCTGCCTACTCCGTCGACTGTATTATTTCCCACACGTCTTGAATGGCAATGGCCATTAATATATCTTTAAAACTCGACAATGTTCGATATAAATGACATTCTGCGACAAAAGGCAAATAAAATAAAACAAAAATGATAATTTATATTTTACCCCCCAAAAATGACACTATAATTTTGGTTGACGCAAATTAAATATTCAGTTTATTCGTAGTGATAGTTTCCTCCGTGAGACACAAATCGGCCACTAGACTAAATGTTTCTTTTGAAATTTATACAAAATTATTCACTAGACTAAATGTTGATTAACTTTGAAGGTTAATTGTCTCTTTAATCAAAATATATAACATTTTTACGTAAATAAGTTTACTGGCTAGTTCCTTTTCATTGTCAACGTCAACTTACTTTTCGGTTGTAAAAAGAGATTATCCAAATCTGATAATAAATTTGGTGGTACATTAAAAATTTGAAATATGTTTCCTTTGATGGTATGTTTCAACATGTTTTTTTCCCCGTTAATATGGTCAAGTGAACATTTCAGTGGTTTCGTCATTCAATACCTTATATTGCGGAGCATGTATTGTCCTCCGTTTTGTTGATCACCTTTGCTCGGTTGTTTGTCGGCCGATAGGTTTACCTCGAGAAGTACAGGTCAGATTTCTGAACTCCATCTTGGCCAGTGGCTCTTTGATGCTTGTGAGGGTATAAAAATCTAAGGGCGTGTCTGCGCTTTGGAAATTTATTTTATTGTTGTTAAGTATAATTTTTTGGATGAATAATTATGTGGTTGCCTTTATTTGTTAAAAACATTAATTGGTATTTTTATTGTGTTATGTAGTAGTAGGTGATAGTTTACTATATTTTGTGTTTATTTTCCGGTCAATATTGACAGCTCTTATTCTTCCTTAGATTTTGGTTGATGTTAGGGACTGCATCTCCTTGTGGGAATCAAAATTCACACAGTCGATTTCCGTTTAAATTAAGAAAGTTAGGAAAACCCTAATTTCCCAGAGGTCCCGGATATCTGCTAAACCACACGCCAAGCAATCAGAACACGAAAGTATAAACGAAAGTAAGTATATGGAATCGAAAAGAGAGCAAGCAGTTTATTATTCTGAATCTGCCTTTGAGCGTTTCAACAAGGTAAGAGCCTTCGGCCACAAGATCCCTAGCTCTAGCAACCTAAGACTTGAAAACCTAGTTGAGTCGCAGCTCGATAACAAAAATAGAAAATTGCCTAAATTGCTCTAAGTGCTAATGATACAAGCCTAAGCTGACAAAGGCTATATGATTCTCAAGCAAGAGAGAAGGAGCCGATCTAGCACAAGGGTGATCCGGTTTTGGACTGATCTAATCAACCAAAGGGATCGGGACAGCTGGACAGGAACTGATGGATGGATCGAAGTGCACCACACGAGATATGGAAAAACTCGTTATACAACACAGGGTCCTCAAGGCCGTGGAGGTACTGGTCTCACAAGGCAATGAGAGAGGAGGCGAGTTCTTGCTAGAGAGCTCTAGGGTTTTCTTTAGAAGAAAAGTTTATGTTTATTTAAAGTCTGCCCCAAAATGAGGGTTTGTGAAACATATAAATAAGAACTAAAGGAACAAGCTCCTTAGGTCACGAAATATAAATGAGAAACAAAACTATAGTCTAAAATGAAAACATAAGGTAATGACATAAGTCTTCATAGCCTTGGACCGAGATAGCACTTAGGAAATGTGTAAAGCAGGTTGTAGCCTCGTTAAAAACCTTCCTCCGGAAAACCCATTTGGGACAAAACCAAGAGCAAGGAAAAGAGCACACACAAAGGGCTTGGCCTAGTTGCTAGATCCGTCCAAGAGTCTTGCTAGGCAAATTGATCTTCTATGGTAATGATCATCAGGTTGTTGTGGCCTTGTTCCGGAATGAATGGCCATATATCTTCACTTGATGCTTGATTCTTCTCAGCCGGTTCACTCTTTAGTTCATCTTTCTTCAAGCTTGAATCCTCAACCTGTACAAGATCAGAAGCAAGTATCATGCTCTCATTAAATTTATGTTGAAGTACTTTAGCTCTTTGTCTAGTGATAGCTCCCTTGAATATGGTTGGTACTGGCACTAGTGGCACTTCTTGAACTGTCTCTGGTTTGGTTATGTTGCTGATCATGTCCTGAATATCAGGTTCAGTTAAGTCTTGTTCAAGCTCTGGTTGAATGTCCTCATCATTCCCTCCCTCTTCAAAAGGTTTTGACCTCAAAACTGGTTCCTCTGCAAAACAAGGAGATATATCAGTAACATTGAAAGTTGAAGACACATTCAACTCACTTGGTAAGTCAAGGCGGTGGGCTTTGTTGTTGATCCTCTCAATAACTTGGAATGGACCGTCTCCTCTTGGCTTTAGCTTGTAACTCCTCTGGTTAGGAAACCTTTCTTGCCTCATATGCAATCAAACCCACTCCCCTGGTTCAAATACAACATCTTTGCGGCCCTTTGGCATGTTTAGTGTACTGCTCAGTTCTCTTCTCTAGATTCTCTTTCATCTTCTGGTGGAGTTCCTTGACATAAGCAGCTTTAGCCTCTCCGGTTAAACTGATGGCTTCAGCTGGAGGTAAGGGTTTAAGATCTAAAGGGGTCTTTGGATTAAAGCCATAAGCAGCTTCAAAAGGTGACATCTTAATAAGCTGAGTGCTGAGCCCGGTTGTATGCAAATTCTATGAAGGGAATGCAGTCCACCCAGTTCTTCATATTCTTTCCAATGGTAGATCTAACCAGCGTGGAGAGTGTCCTATTAACAACTTCAGTCTGGCCATCTGTTTGGGGATGACAAGTAGTGGAGAATAGCAGCTTTGTTCCCAACTTCTTCCATAATGTCCTCCAAAAGTGGCTGAGGAACTTGGTGTCTCGGTCAGATTCAATGGTCCTTGGTACCCCCATGTAAGCGCACGATTTCTTTAAAGAACAGATCAGCTGTCTTGGATGCATCATTCACCTTGGCACAAGGTATGAAGTGTGCCATCTTGGAGAATCTGTCCACCACAACAAAGATTGAATCCTTGTGCTGGATCTTTGGTAAGCCTAGTACAAAATCCATGGAGATGTCCACCCAAGGAGCTGTAGGAATCGGCAGTGGTATGTAAAGACCATGAGGTTGCACTCTAGACTTAGCTTTCTTGCAAGTTACACATCTGGCACAATGAAATTCTACTGCCTTCTTAAGATGCGGCCAATAGAAGTGTTCCCTGACCACAGCGAGTGTCTTATCTACTCCAAAGTGACCCATAAGCCCTCCTCCATGAGCTTCTCTAGTGATTAAGTCTCTTAAAGAACACTGAGGAATGCACAATCTCCTCCCTTTGAAAAGAAACCCCTCATGTAAGTAAAACTTTCCTTGTGGTCCTCTGGTACAACTTGAGTAGATAAGTGCAAGATCCGGGTCTTCCTCATACAAATCTTTGATGAATTCAAATCCCATCACCTTTGCTTCTATGGTTGCTATCAGAGCATACCTCCTTGAGAGTGCACCTGCTACAATGTTCTCCTTGCCCTTCTTATACTTGATGATGTATGGAAATGTCTCAATAAACTCTAACCAGCGTGCATGTCTCCTCTTGAGATTGGTTTGCCCTCTTAGATGCTTGAGAGTCTCATGGTCAGTGTGCACCACAAACTCTTTAGACAGCAGGTAGTGTTGCCATGTTTCTGAAGCTCTCACCAAGGCATACAGCTCTTTATCATAAGTGGGGTAGTTAAGAGCTGTTCCACCTAGCTTCTCACTGAAATAGGCCACGGGTTTTCCTTCTTGAATCAACACAGCTCATATCCCAATCCCTGATGCATCACATTCTACTTCAAAGGTCTTC
>NW_013617691.1:1687-5654 GCF_000695525.1 Brassica oleracea var. oleracea | reverse complement strand
TGCTTCCCTAAGATGCAAGCTTCACATTCCAAGTGATTGAATGACATATTAGGTTTAATCAATTCAATTGCACGAGCATGAGGATGTCCTAATCTAGCATGCCAAGTAATACTGTCACACCTATCAGCAGTACTACTCAAGCATATAGAATCAATAGGATTAGAGTTCTTAGCTGTTTGGAGATGATATAACTGATTCCTGCTGTCCCCTCTACCAATAACTCTCCCAGTCTTCAAGTCTTGAAACTCAACCTCATTTGGCCTGAATACTACTTGACAATCAAGATCAACTGTGGCCTTCTTCACTGATATCAGATTTGAGGTGAATTGAGGCAAATAGAATGCAGGTGAGTTCTTCTCAAACAGCTTGAGGTTTCCCACTCCTTCTATTGGGATCCTAGCACCATTAGCTATCATGACACTCCCTGTTGCAGCCTTGACTTCACTTATCAGACTTCTATCACTGATCATATGATGTGTTGCTCCAGAATCAATGATAATGGGTTTGGATGTGGCTGCTAAGGCAGGAGCACCTTGTCTCCGGGTCGTAGCCAAAGCATACACATACTTGACAAACCCATCCCATTCTTTCTTTGTGATAGGGTCATCTGCTCCTTTGATCTCCTGCTCCTTCATAACCATACTATCCTCCACTGAGTTACTCATATAGGCAGAGTAAGAACACTCTCCTCTTACCACTTGTTGAGCCACCTCCTTGATCATCTTCAAGCTCATCTTATCACTTAGATAACCAGACTCCATGTTCTTCTTCCAAGCCTTTCCCATCTTAAGCCACACTCTAGAAAGCTTTCTCAGCCTTCCCTTCTTACAGCTTGTACCACCTTTCCACTGGTTTGATCTCTTGTTCTCTTCCCACAAATCACACGCTTGAAGAGTAAGAACCCATATCTCCTTCACAAGAAAGCTAAAGAACACATCTTGTTTCCTCCTTTCTTTAATAACTCTCGGATCAGCTGTGCTTGGTCTCAGCATATCCAGCTCCATCCATCCTTCTCTCAGCCTTCCCACAAGCTGATACAACTCATCCTTTCCTTGTCTCAAGCCACGGATCACTCTCTTGTCTCCACTGACCTTCACAAGTTTGGACCTTTCTTCAGTAGCCATTTCCACTAAAGGCTTCCCCTTTACATGACCACACCATAACCCACAGCTTTCCAAAGCTCTCTTTGCCCATCTTGACCAATCGCCATCCCTCTCTTCTTCAAGGTCCATGGTTGTACTTGATCTGTGCTTCATTTCCATGTTGAGATAGTTTGAATCCATCAGAATATCTCACACCACTCAGTTAATAAAGATCAGAACTCAAGAACACCAAGAACACTCAAGAACACTCAAGAAAGAACACAGATTTGCGAAATAGAAATCACACACTCATCCCCTTTTGAGCAACCTGGCTCTGATACCATAAACACTTTTGTGTTTTAGAGTGTGTTTAATAATAATCAGAGAAGATTAGAGTAGAATTTAGAGAGAATAGAGAGATTCTAGAGAGAGAGAGACTCAAAACTCCATTAATTATTATCAATCAGGTTTACAAGGCTTTATATGAGTAATACATGATACAATTCGAAATCATAGGGTCAGAGGGGATCCAGAACGTGTGGAGTCAAGGAGAGCCATCCAAAAGCAGCCAATGGGTGTTCTCACATGCTTGGACAGGCTGTAAAGGTGTTTTCCTTTCCAGCTATGACCAGACCTTATCCAGACTGCTCCTTCCTTATCCAAACTCTCCTTAGGCGTGATCCACTCTCCAAATGGGTGAAAGGTAACTTCCCAATGTTTTAACTTAGTTACCACAGTAAAACTAAAGTTACTGTGGTAAATCCCCAAAGTTACTAACTGCCCCAATACTCTTCCTCTATCAATGTATCCACTCCTTATCACCTCATCTCAACACCTTCAAGGTCTGAAAGGCATCCTGTTGAGCCTTCTCCCAAATAACCCAATACTTTTCTTCACCACAGTAGTAAGGGGTGCAGCTATGCTACTGAAATCCTTAACAAACCGCCTGTAAAAGCTAGCTAGACCATGAAAACTTCTGACTTGACTGATGTTTGTTGGTTCTGGCCATTCTTGAATTGCTTTAACCTTCTCCTCATCAACCTGTAATCCCTGTGAACTCACAACAAAACCTAGGAAAACAAGTTTATCAGTGCAGAATGTGCACTTCTTGAGGTTCGCATAAAGCCCTTCTTGCCGAAGTGTCTCTAGTACTTGCTCAAGATGTGTCACATGATCAAGTAAACTAGTACTGTAAATTAGAATATCATCTAAATAAACCACAACAAACTTACTGATGTATGGCCTAAGAATGTGGTTCATGAGGCGCATGAAAGTACTAGGAGCATTGGAGAGTCCAAATGGCATCACCAGCCATTCATAAAGACCTTGCTTTGTTTTGAAGGCTGTCTTCCACTCATCTCCTTATTTCATCCTTACCTGATGGTACCCAATCTTAAGATCAATCTTCGAGAATATAGTGGCTCCACTCAACTCATCTAACATGTCATCAAGCCGCGGGATAGGGTGCATGTACTTGATGGTGATGTTGTTGATGGCTCGGCAGTCTACACACATTCTCCATGTCCCATCCTTCTTTGGTACAAGTAAGACTGGTACAACACAGGGACTGAGGCTCTCCCTCATGTATCCTTTGTCCAGTAGGTCCTGAACTCGCCTCTCCAATTCTTCGGTCTCTTCCGGGTTCACCCTATAAGCTGGTTTGTTTGGCAAAGCAGCTCCTGGTATGAAGTCTATTTGGTGCTCAATGCCTCGGAGTGGGCGTAAACCGTGTGGAATCTCTTCTGGGAACACGTCTTTGAACCTGTCAAGAAGCTTAGTAATCTCTGGGTGAAGAGTTAACTCATCAGAACCTGCACTCAAAAGCTCCTTAAAGATCATTAGTAGCATTGTGTGTTTGGTAGCAGCAGCCTTTCTTACACAGCTAGGCCGGATAAGAAAGTTAGATTTAACAGACTTCTCTTTCTCTTTAACCATTTGAAAATGAATTTCATGGACTTGTGCTGGTGTGAGAGGTGCTAAGCTTATCTTACGCTTATCATGCATGAATGTATACATATTAGTTCTACCATCATGCTTAGTTTCTCTATCCCACTGCCATGCTCTTCCTAACAATACATGTCCAGCTTCCATAGGTACTACATCACAAACTACTTCATCCTGATACTTACCAATGCTAAATGGAATGGTCACTTGTTCTTTAATTTTAAGCTCAACCTTATCATCTAGCCACCTTAGTCTAATCAAGCACAAGGGTGATCCTGTTTTGGACTGATCTAATCAACCAAAGGGATCGGGACAGGAACTGATGGATGGATCGAAGTGCACCACACGAGAGATGGAAAGCTCGTGATACAACACAGGGTTCTCAAGGCCGTGGAGGTACTGGTCTCACAAGGCAATGAGAGAGGAGGCGAGTTCTTGCTAGAGAGCTCTAGGGTTTTCTTTAGAAGAAAAGTTTATGTTTATTCAAAGTCTATATGGATGCGGATGCTTAGTCTTTTCTAGGCCAAGTTTATCAACCATGTAAGCACTAGCAGCATTAGTACAAGACCCACCATCTATGATAAGATTACATACCTTGCCTTTTATGGTGCAACGACTGTGGAATATGTTTTCTCTTTGGATGGTCTCGGCTGGTTGCACTAAGACACTACACTACAAGAAAACATGGGAGTAACGACTACAATTTACGACTACAAATGTGTAGTCGTAAATTACCTTCGACTTTACGACTAAGTTACGACTACCTGAATGTTCGTCGTAACTTAGACGTAATTTTGCTACTAATAGTTTTCATCGCAATTTGGTCGTAAATTAAATTCTCGTTTACGACTACACTTTCATGTAGTCGTAAAGTAGTCGTAAATTTACGACTAAGAAACAACGACGCTGTACCATCTGATTAACGACCAATTTACGAGGAT
>NW_013617691.1:0-1491 GCF_000695525.1 Brassica oleracea var. oleracea | reverse complement strand
AACAGAAGAATTTCTCAACGGAGCAGAGATGTTCATGTACCACGCCGGACAGACGTCTCTCACACTAGAAACGGGTAAAATGTTTTGTCCCTGTCGTAAATGCAATAATACCAAGTTTCCTGCTAGTGAAACGGTTTGGAAACATATAGTAAATAGAGGATTTACTCCAAATTACTATATCTGGTTTAACCACGGAGAAGATGATAATAGGAATGAAGCTAGTAGTAGTAATCAGGTTGAAAATGTTCGTAACAAAGAGGAACCACATTTACCTTCTGAAAGTTTTAACCTTCAAGAGGATCATATGGTAGATCATGATAGGATGCATGATATGGTTACATATGCATTTCGTGAAACAAGATCAGTAATAGAGGAGGTAGAAAATGTAGAGGGGCCTATGCAAAAAGATTTTATGAGATGCTAGCAGCAGCTAATGAGCCAATTTATGAAGGTTGTAGAGAAGGTCTTTCTAAATTATTATTGGCAGCTAGGATGATGAATATCAAAACTGATCATAACTTACCTGAAGTTTGTATGTATGCATGGGTTGAGTTGTTTAAAGAGTATTTACCTGAAGATAATCAGTGTGCTGAATCTTATTATGAGATTCAGAAACTGGTTCACAGCCTTGGTTTACCTTCGGAGATTATTGATGTGTGTATAGACAACTGTATGATATACTGGGGAGAAAATGCAGAATTGTTAGAGTGTAAATTTTGCAAGAAGCTCGATATAAACCGCAAGGACGTGGACGGAATAGGGTGCCGTACCAGCGGATGTGGTACTTACCTATCAAGGATAGATTGAAGAGATTATATCAATCTGAAAAGACGGCAGCAGTGATGAGATGGCATACAGAACATACTCAGAAGGAAGACGAGATCAATCATCCCTCTGATGCAAAAGCGTGGAAACACTTGAATTCGATGTATCCTGATTTTACAAGCAACCTCCGCAGCGTTTTTCTTCACTACAAAAAAATAGCCATATTGTTACGAATTTTTTTGTCACGATAAAGAATAATTCGTAACAATAAAAATATTGTGACCGGTTTGTGACGTTCTTAAAACAGTGACAATATGATCGTCACAAATTTTGTTGGTAACAAAAAACGTCACTCTGTTTATGACGATATATATTGTAACTATTTCGTCACAGATAACAACTATTTACAAAAGTAAGAAAAACGTTACAATTACCAACTACAATTAACATCACAAAATTGTCATATTACGTGACTGCTACTAGTCTTAATTTCGTCTCCAGTTACCACTAAAATAAAGTTTCAAACCGTCGCAGAAAAATACAAAAAAATAATTACTAATCCATCTTCATTGTGAGTTTTCATGGCCTTAAACTTTGTAACATTTTGTTACTAAATAATTGTCACTAATTCATACTAATTTTTTATATGTCATCGCTAATTTATCATCAACCTTCTGGATTAATTAATTATTAATTTGTCATCTCAAAAGTTTCAACATTGATCAC
>NW_013617690.1:25865-26082 GCF_000695525.1 Brassica oleracea var. oleracea | reverse complement strand
GACAGTCAGCCCTTATATGACCAACGCCTCCACACTCATAGCACTTGTGGTTTTCTCTCCTTCTGCCATTGCCACGATCACCTCCCTGGCGACCATACTGATTCCTCCCACTAGAAGAATTCGTCTTACCAAAATTCCTGACCAGCATACCAATGTCATCTTCAATCTTCTGAAACCTATCAGTATCTTTGTCAGCTACAAGCGCCACACTCCTTGG
>NW_013617690.1:11800-25756 GCF_000695525.1 Brassica oleracea var. oleracea | reverse complement strand
GTTGGAAGACAGCGTAGTAACTTCTTTACCAGCTTCTTCTCCTTGTACTTCTTTCCAAGTACAAATGCTTCATGCGCCATACTACTGAGTTTGGCACTAAAGCTCGCCACCGAATCATTGTCAGACCATCTGAGATTCTCAAACTGTTCTCAAACTGCGACCCAAGATGATCCAGGCGTGTCCTCTTGGCACTCTCATCTCCCTCAAACGAATTCAGCAGGATCTCCCATGCCTCTTTAGATGAAGTACTCCCCTGAATCAGCTGCAACTGTTCTGCTTCAACGGCTCCAAAAATCACCGAAAGCGCCTTTGCATTGAACTTTGATGCATTGCGTTCTGCCTCTGACCAATCCTCTTTTGGCTTAGGCTTCTTCTCACCTCCTGTGACTATGGTAGGCTCCTCCCAACCAATCTCCACAGCTGTCCACGCATCGTCATTGATTCCTCGAATCATCTGCTTCATGCGAGCCTTCCAATGACCATACTGGTCCGTATTCAACACGATCGCCTTCTGCACAGAAATAATCGTGTCCATCTTCACCTTCAGGATAACACCGATAACTTAGGTGCCCCGCTCTGATACCATTTGTAAGTGCAAGATGCAAACACATTAAGGTAATGCAGAAAGTAAAGCAAGAGACAACCAACTACAAGCAACCCTTAAGCTTTATTAGAAATCGCCTTGTACACTCTATTACAAGTTCTGCTTAATAAGATTTACACAGTCTGTTACACCCTAACAACTGCTACTGAAAGATTCCTAAGCTACCCACTTGTGTCTTTCTTCCGTCGAGTACTTCAGCCACTTCTTCAGCACGACCCATAACACTTCCAAGAGCTTCTCTCTCTTTCTATAAGATCAGCCTATGTGTCTCTGTCTCTATACAGACGACCCCATAGCTATCTTATAGTTATTATCCATGTTCCCAAAACCCTAGTCTCCAAGACAACATGTATGGACATCTTCCATAACAATAAGTGCAACTTTCCTTTTCTTGGAATGCACTTATTCCTCTTTTTTTAAGTCATAAACTTGCTCCTCAAGTTTATTCCTCTTTCCATATCTCCAAGATACTCCTTTGCTCTCCAAGTCTACACGACTCCAGCTCAGCATCTTGACTCCACATGGTCTTCACCACTTAATCCGACGTCTGCTTCAGCAGCTACGTCAGCGACAACTTCAGGACATACATCTTACATCTTCATTTTAATCCAATTTGTATGATTTGATTTTGTATTTCAACTACTATTACAATATTTCTTGTTTTCGTTCTTTAATTATATATATATATATATATGACATTTATATTCCTCTCATGTCTTTTGCGGCACATTCGTTATTCTGATGTAAGCACTTAATCAAAGATGTGGCTGGCTATTGATGACGTTAACCAAGTGAGACCTCATGTAGGAGCATCCTCTCATTTTCCTGCTTCCTTTGGGCTTGTGCTTTTCTATAGGGAAATATTGTATTCTCTTTTTTTCTTTTGAAAAAACATTGTATTCTTTATTTCCTTTTCCTTTTCAGATATTTTTTAAGCTATTATGAAGTTGAATTAGGATAATAACACTTGACACAAATCACTAAACTACATTTTAGTTTTGGAAAGATGCTAAACTGAAAAGTATAACTCTGCAAAAAATGTAATACAAATATATACTCTTTCCGTGTCATTTTGACACAATGACACTTTTCACGGAGTGACAGAGATTAATAAATTTATATAATAGACTAATATATTCCTATTTAATGTATAATTAATTAAATGAAAATAATTTAAATAAAAATCTATTGGCCATTCAAAAAAATAAAAAAATAAATTTAATGTACAAAATTATATTGGGATCGTAGAATGATATTTTTTTGAAACAAAATAAAAAAACTAAAGTGACACGTATTATGAAAAACATGGAGTATATAATATCGTCTCTCTTTAATATCAAACATATACGCACATTTTGTTTCAAGGCCTTTAACACATTATTGAACTAGTAAATTACGTTTGTATTGTTCGTACTTCGTAGAAAAGTGGTTTTATGTATTTTGATGCAAAGTGTGTAGTTTGGATATTTTCGCACCAAAAAGAATAATTATTTTATTTCAACTTTTCTATGTTTAATAAAAGCATTATTCTTTTCCCTTTCCAAATGCCATAGCCAGCTTCTATAGTCATTCTTTTCTGAAAGTCAAGTATCAAGAATTGTCCCAGATGCCAATGAAAATATATGTAACGCTGGTATAAAGCATGTAGAATGAAATAAAAAGTCACATCATACACGAATATACAAGTAGAAAACATTCATTTTTATTCCCCCCTCACAATTATTACACATGAAATTTCAACAAGGACAAATTAAAAAAACTTGACTAAAATTACATAAAAATTACAAATTCATGGTGGGCAGCTGCCCCACCCACACACCACGTAGATCCGCCACTGCTTATATAGATGTCAGCATGCATTACCATCTGTTTAGTCATATATATCATCATAATCTTATTACAACAACCTGATCTAAATGCTAGCTTAAATATAAGGTTATAGAGTAGACAAATGGATTATTTAAGCGGAAGGAGGTATGGATTCAAGCATTTCGAGTTCCGCTGGCCACCCGGACTAGAGTTAAATCCCAAGAATACGTGGAGTGCCGTGGGCCTCGCGGGAATAGTCGGTTGACCACGGTCGCCGGAAACCCGCGGTTACCTAAAAAAAAAAAAAAAAGGAGGTATGGATATCTATGTTCTTCTTCCTCCGCAGCCATTGTCTCTCTGACAGTTGAAGAAAACGGCAGCCACGGGTAGACCAAGATTGTTGTTCTCAGCGAACGCACGAGTGTTGAAGCGTTGGCGCCACTCAGGTGCATAAACCGTTTGTCTTCTGAGTTGCCGGGACAACATCAGTGCTACTCGGTGAATTCCTGAATTGGGACATGGGTTCTCATAGTGCACCAATTCATTGCCTTAATTACAAATAGCATCAAACATATATTTTGGTTATTGCTACGAAATGGTTGCATGGGCATATATAATATATGAAACGGGCCAATGTTTTCCCCTTAAATTTTTTTTGCAGCGTATAAAAACTCTCTTTTCTGTCCACTTCATGGCAAACACTTGATTAATTGCATATTTGCATCTATGGCTTAGTTAATATATAGAGTTAAATAAACTCACCAAAAGCGGTTCCAGTTGTGGCAGGTATATCAGTCACCAACCTGTAATGAGAGCAGCCATTTAGATTTACGATATTGTTTTTTTTTGCTAAAGATTTAAGATATTGTTTAGCCGCATACTTAAATGCTCTTGATGTTGATGTAGAATAGTCATTCAAAGTTTCCAATCCTATGTACTTTTATAAAGCCGGTGAGACAAAAACATATGTTACGTAGATAAGCTATGATATAACATGACACTCTTAATTCTTAAATGGAAACTAAATTAACCTGACTATAAGTCATGTTCTGTACTTGTACAGAATCTCTGTGAGTGTGGGGTTGTATTTTTCTCTCAAGTAAATTTGAATGAAATGATTAGAGAGATGATACTAACCAATGGAGATATTCTCGGAGGTGAGGGTTGCTTGGACTTGGCACATCTGGACACCATAACCTTCATTTATACCCCCGTCAAAACGAACCGAATAAGAAGATGATGAAAGATCAAAAATATCAAGAAAACATGAACAAATATATATATTTTAATTCTGGCAGATGATAGCTAGTAGTTAATTACATGTCCTGATGTCCAAAATATGTATTCAATTCATATATGCAATTACTTTGATAAAAAAAAAAATCATATATGCAATTGCTAGGTCATTATATTTTGCCTCAGATATATATACTTTCGAAAAGTACATTTAAGCATATTTAAACCAATATTCAATAAATTAATTAACTTTTCTTATACCAAATTGGTTTCTTGATGTAATTAAGTTCTCTATAAAACTCTATCAATTAAAAATATTACAGTTTCAATATTGTTAAATAATTTATAAAAAATTATTTAAATTTTTGTTTTTTTTATAAATTTTGGAGAAAAAATATAAAATTAGTTAACATGATAATCAAGAAAATTTCCGGAAAAATCACCAAAACCCCAAAGCAGTTATGCACGCAAGACACTCTAAAAACATCACGTAACTATAGATAAGAAGAAAAGAATTATCGAAGTACAATATTACACTTAAGTTGATATGCCCAAGCACAACAGATAAGTAAGGAATTGACAAAATTAATTAGATGATATAAGACGAACCAAAGTGTATAAATTTCTGAGGTCATCTCCTCCGATCTCGACCGTTGGTTTATTCAGAACTTGAGAAGTCCTTAGATCCAAACCATTAGTAACCTGTCTTTGGCCATAATTAACCGTAAGAGAGATCAATCTCATGAAAGGATCAACAACATCACCCACAACTCTTGCAAGCACAAGAGGATCTCTCGGACTTAAAGACATGATCTTTGATCTCAAGTAATGTTTTTTTTTTCTCTCAAGTAATGTTTGGTTTTTGTTTCTTCGTATAATCCCTACATTTCTATCCTCTATATTTATAGCGTTTTGGTAACGGCATTGACTGACTCGAATCACTGAAATGAAACCATTACAACTGTCTTATTCGTGTCTCGTTATCTTCAAGAATCTAAAAGTGGTTCGACATACGTACATCACTTATCGAGTTATTATCGTCTTCCTATTCATACTTTTGGTTTTATTTTTCCGTTGGTTGTAATGTTGTATTTCATTTTTTTTTTTTTTAGGTAACCGCGGGTTTCCGGCGACCGTGGTCAACCGACTATTCCCGCGAGACCCACGGCATTCCACGTATTCTTGGGATTTAACCCTAGCCCGGGTGGAATGAAATGTTGTATTTCATTCCACCACTCTAAACTAGAAACTAAAATTTTGCAAATTATATTCATCCACTTGCGACTCGCTAGCCAATAATATCTGGCTTTGTTTTAATCTGATCTGATTGATTTGCTTCCTCCAATCAAATACATCTCTCAACCATGCTATATGAATCATCATTCGATTTACTCTAATTGCGACTTAAATAGTACATTTCTAGCTCAATAGCCAATTTGATAGATTGTTGAGGTTTTGAAACGGACTACTTCTAATTGCCGAGGTTGACACCAAGACCGGACCATCTACTCTATTAAAATAGAGTCCTAATTAAACTCTACCGTGTGATATTTTAATTTTGGACTTATTCAACATGTTATCACTTAATATACGGTCCCTTTAATATACACGCTCTTCTTATACAATAATTTATGATGACTCATATAATTAAATTTAACCGGTATGTTGTTGTCTTGATATCAACATGTCGTTTTGATCACTCAGTTAAGTTTCACTTTCAAAATAACCATGAACATTATTAATATAGTGAAGATGTACAATAATTTATGATGATCGATAGTAGGGCCATTTTATTATGAACATAACAAACTAGATTTATAGTAAATATCAATATAATACACAAATCTTCGTATAATATGTTATACTATTTTTATGAAGATTTATATTAAACCTTCTGTTATGTATTTTTTTTACAATGAACGACTATTCTATTACTCAAACTTGAAGTAGTCTGGATAACCAAACCAGAATAGAACAACCAATAAAACAAAGCTCTATATGGAAAAACTTCGCAATCCTAGCTAAAAAATCAGAAATCTGATTTTGCGCTCGTGGAATATGAGTGATCTTGAAGTCTGGAAAGCATATCTGCAGAGTATCTATCCTCTCCAATTTTGTTGCAAAGCTTGGCCAAGCATGAGGCTCCTTAATAATGCCGATCAACTTCTTACAGTCTGTTCCAAAGGTCTGGCATGTCGAAAGTTGAAGCATATTCTCCATCGCCTATCACAGTGCTTCTACTTCGGTTACGTATTTATTATTAAAAGAACAATATAATACACAAATATTCTTATAATATGTTATACTATTGGGTTTTAAAGTCTTTTTTTGGACAAATCAAGTTCTGATTATATTGGACATGAACCATAAACACATAAGTTTAATTTAGTTTGAATATTTACGGATCTTACCAATTTATCAAATTTTTTGGGGGTTTATTGAATTTTTAAAACCTACATAAATAATTAAAAATATTTTTAACAAACCTATGTATAACCGCATTATTAATAAATTAGATAAAAAATTGGTTAGTATTATTAAATATACAAAAAATTTTAAAATAAACTATTTTATATAAATTAAATTAAAATATATATTTATAAAAAATAATTCCTTAGTTTAAGTAAGATAATATCAGAATTAAAAACCAAGTCAAACCACTAAATTATTACATATATGAGCATTACACATTAAAAATTAACACCATGTATAATCTATCTATAAAATTAAAACACACACCAAGATTATACAAGTAGAAAGTAAATTATATTCCAAATAAATATATTTTTAAAAATATAAACCAAAAATTTCATAATCGTGTAATATTATATATTTAAAAAATTATGAAGACATAACGAAAATAATATCCGTGCGCAGCGCGGATCCGTATCTAGTAATATGTTAAAGTTACAAGACTAAACAATAGTTAGGGCTGAGTCATTAATGAAAAATATCTTTATAGTATTATTTAAAAATTATTTTTCTAGTTTTCGCTTTCGTAATTATTATTTATAATGAGATATATAATGAATTAAAACTATTATGGATAATATTATGGGCAAATCTTTCAAATAGTACTTTTACTTTTTGTCATCAAAATAACCTTAAAATGACCAAATCTTTTTACTTTTAAAATTTTAATTTTAATTTTATTTTTTTAAATTTGAAACCCACTCTCAAAACCACACCCCTTAACTCTAAACCCTAAAGATATAAATGTTATTTACCCTTTAATAAAATATCTATAAGTCATTTTCCTTTTTAAAAACTATTTGTGTGAAATAAACTAAAAAGAGATATCCTAGAATTGTTTTCTAAATTATTACTAAATTTTTAATTTTTAATTTTCTTTTAATTTAATAATATTTTAAATTCGTTTACAAAATAATTTAAAACTCATAAGCAAATCAAAGCAAACTATAAATTATATTATAGTTTAGTTATTTGTAAAATATTTATATATGGTCATAAATACGAAGAAATCACCTAATAAATAACAGAGTTAAGTTATTAAAGCTAATATATACTAATATATATATATATATATATATATATATAAATTAATCTTCTTCTTTTTTAAAGAATATATAAATTAATATATAAATAAAAATATATAAATTAATCTTAAGTATCATGTTTTGTTATTAAAGCTAATATATATATATATATATATAAATTTATCTGCAAGTATCATGTTTTCCTTGACTTCATGGCTGGCCCTATATAACATATATACTACGACGGAGCGACCAACTTTATCAAATATAAGCAAAAAAAGAGAGAGCACAATTTATATATAACATGTGTATTTAAAAGATCCATATGCTTCAAATGGTAGCGATTAAGTAACAAAAATTTCTATATATATTTTTTGTACTATTAGAACACACACCAATTATTCTACATATTGTGATCAGTGATTCAGATCTACAGTTTCTTTCCGTTCAAACTCGCACTTTTGTTTCACTTGTTCCATTTCTCTATTTATAAATGTTCCATTTCTCTATTTATAAATAGCTGCATTAAACTATTATCACTACAAGCATTACTGATTACAAGAACTTAACTATTATCATTACAAGCATTACTGAGTACAAGAACTTCACCAAGGTCAATCTGCCACCGATTGGAACATCAGCCAACATCTTTGCTTGGATTTGCTGGAGCCCGTGGATCAACAGAAACCAATTCACCTTTGAGAGCAAACAAACCGCACCCCGAGATATCCTCTCCAAAGCTATTGCACTTCTAAAAGAATGGGAATATGCCCAACCTCCACTCGCTCAAGCAGCAAACATCCCCCCACCGCAAATCCCGGTCCTGATCTCATCATCTGCCTCCATCGTCTGCTACTCCGATGCAGCTTGGAATAAGGATTCGGGAGAGGCGGGGTTAGCTTGGATCTTCACAAAACACACAGGAGAGGAAATCAGCAGAGGATGTCGTCATCACTATCACGTTTCGTCAGCGCTCACGGCGGAGGCTCTCGCGGCTCGAGCCGCCTTGGACCACACTCTCTCCCTCAACTTCACTATCATCTGGCTCAGATCAGACTATAAAAGGCTTATTCAAGCCATCACCACGAATCAACGATCGGTGGAACTCTCTGGGGTGCTAGCTAACATTGAATCGTCCATTCTTCTTTCATTGCTTTTCACGCATCGTTTATTTCCAGAGGTTTTAATAGGCTTGCAGATAACTTAGCCAAGGACTCTCTTTGTAACAAACTATCAGTGTTAGGCTCAGGCCCACACTAAATTTCCTTTCCTTTAATTAATTATCAGTTGATCAAAAAAAAATATCTCCTATATATTATTTGTGAAACATTACAACTTTTTTTGTAGCCACGTGTCATCACTAAGATGATTCTTAGAATTATTATAGAAATATTTTGGTCCATCTAATTATATTATAAGCTTTTTATTAAACTAACCATAAATTCATTATTAATGTCATTTATTATTTACTTAAATAAAGATTATAGAATTGCCTAATGTGGCTAAAGTATATATGACAATTAATGATTTTGAATAATAAAGATCTGATAAAAAATAATGTATCTTCTATCAAATTTGTTTAATTTTAAACTATTAAAATAATTTAAAAAAATCACAATAACCATATTATAAAAATTTAGATTTTTCTGTATATGTTATATTTTGAATTTTAAAAAACGACTATAAATTACTAAAACTGTTAAAAGTCTCACATTCAAATTTTGCGATCCATGGTTTAAATTTTTTGTTATGACAAAATACAAATGATTACAAAATCATATAAATAAAAGTCTAATTTAATTAATCATTAAGATTTAAAATATATATGTATATATATCATTCTAAATTAAACTATAAACCATATTGAATAAATAAATATTTTAATTTCAAAATTTACTTTGAATAGTTTTTTGATAAAAGTTTTGAACTAACATAGTTAATTGTTTTTAGATTATAAATTACTAAAATTATTAATCCCACAATGAAAATTTTGTTATCAGTAATTTAAAGTTTTTGCTATTAAAGATACACATAACAAAAAAACATATGAGTAGAAAGCATCATTTAATAGACATTAATATTAAAAATATATTATGTATGTTAATATCATTTAAATTTAATTACATATTTTATCAAATTTTTTAAAAAATTGTTTGGATTAATAAAATTATATATGTAATAGTTACTGACTTTTAATTATTCAATATATATTTATTATTTCATAATATATAAGAACATATAATACATAAAATAATTTTATATATAATATTTATTCTGCGCAAGGCGCGGATCTTATATATACATATATCGCTCCTAAATATATTGTTCTAGAATGAAAAGTCTAATTTCGTACAGAACATAACTTTAATTTGTTCCCCGGGTCAGTTTGCTTGTTTCATGCAGGGCTTTAGTGGTCCCATCTTAAAAGCTATTGAAATACAAAAAAAAATAATAATAAAAATTCAAAACATATTATAAACTAATAGTTTGTTTTGTGTCAAAAAATTAGTATCCGATTATAGTTTTTAAACCCTTTCTCTCATACTAGAGATAAAATCGATTTTATGTGAACATAGATATATAGGTCAAAGACTCAAAAACAGAAAATTTAATCGTGGGTTTCAATTAAACAGGTTCTGTAAACATCTCAGATAATTTGATTGTTTGTCGGATATCATGTAGACAAAGCTTAACAAGAATCTTAATTTACCCTTTATCAACTTTGATCTCTCACACATTAAATTAAGAATTGAAAGCCTGTTCCACTTGGTGTTAATTAATTGGTTTGACATGAAAGCACCGTGGCATAGTGATCAATGTTTAAATGTTTTAACATTAGTTATGGATTCAATTATCAGAGGAATCGTAATTTCTTGCCGATTATAGAATGCAAATTTTTCGAAAGTTCTAAAGTGTTGTTGTAGGCACAACCCCTCGTTGCGGAGAAAGCTTGTCCATCTTGAATGTTCTACATACAAAATCGTTCGCCGATCCAAGTGTTATGGAGAAAGCTAGATCGGGTAATCAATGTTCGTCAAGCTATTCATGTGTTTCGCATATGCGTTTGACGAATTACAACCCCACAACTGAATATTTGTTCTATTTCTTCTGCAAAACTTAGCTATATTATTCTTGTCTACTGATATTTTCCATTTATTTCGTTTGCTTTTTTATTGGTGGTTTTCAATTCACTTTGTTCTGTTTTAGAATTAAAAAAAGCAACTTTAGTGTCTGGGGCAAACAAAAGGTTGCTCACATACATTCTTGTGTGATGTCACACACCTTCGTTATTTCTGATATGTTCGGTTTGTAAGTACTTAATTTAAAGTTGTGGCTGCTGGTCACGTGGTACACCATGTGAGACATCATGCAGGTGTCCTCCCGTGTTTTTTTGTCCTTCTGGATTTACGATTCATTATGTGCTCATTCGCCAAATAACCAAAAAAATATGAAAAATTAGATTTTGGGAGAGATTGTAGAGAGAGATAGGAAAAAAAAGTAGTAGTGAAAAAGAAAATTTTAGTTAGTTAGTGTATTTTTGTTTTTTTTTGTTGTATATAGGATGCAATTTCTCTTGTTTAAAAATTTCATTTTCTCCTTAAAAGTTGTTTATTTAAAATTATAAACTGATAAAAGTTTGTTGTCCGAAAAAAAACTGATAAAAGTTTTATTCCTATAAGGCTATACAGTCTTAGATTTTTTTGGGTATGTACAGTTCGAATCTTTTAGGAGGCGTTATTGGTTTGCATATTTTAATGGATTTATGAATCAATACTAAATCAAATGTTATTGGTTTTATGATTTTCAAATCTATATACAAATCTAGTGTTATTAATTATATGCTTTTAAAATAGATTTTGAAATCAAGTGTTATTCACTGACAATGATTTATTCAAGAATTTGATTTGAAACTATATTACCATGGATTTGTAAGTATTTTTATGCTCAAAATACAAAGGAAGAAATACAAAGGTTAACCTTGTTATTTTGTTTAGATTTGTGATATTGTTCTTTTCTCCAATTCTCTACGCATCACAATATATTTCATGTTCACAAAGACATAAACCCCACCACCTACAGCTACAACCTCACCGGAACATATTTGACTCTTTTTCATCCAACTTCATCTTGACATCCTGAATAGCAGGATAAAAGCTGTACGCAAAATTACATGTCAACAGGCTCAATGCGTTATATGCTTTTAAAATAGATTTTGAAATCAAGTGTTATTCACTGACAATGATTTATTCAAGAATTTGATTTGAAACTATATTTCCATGGATCTGTAAATATTTTTATGCTCAGAATACAAAGGAAGAAATACAAAGGTTAACCTTGTTATTTTGTTTGGATTTGTGATATTGTTCTTTTCTCCAATTCTCTACGCATCACAATATATTTCATGTTCCCAGACAAGCACTACATAATAAAGAATGAACACAAATTAACCCCATAAAAAGAGATCACACACATCAGCAAAATATGATTACAAGAAAGTGTTCTCTATATTAAGGACATATGGCATTTTCACCGGTAAAGCCGACTTAACACTTTTATGGACCATAATGCAAAAAAAAATGTATCATTTAAGATTTATATTCATATAATGTTTAAAATATTTTTAAAATTTAATCAGTAATATTTTGTATATTTTGGGATGAAAATAAAACTATATACATATCAAATATTTTTGGACCCTTTTCAATTTTATATATTACATTTTTTTAGTTTTTTGTATAAATATATATTTATAAAAAAAATTCGACCCCTTAACTATTAATATACGGAAAGAAAAATGTTTGGGTCCGGAGCGGTCGCACTGTTTGTCCCCCGTAATTAGCCGGCCATGTTCACAAGCCGCAGTCTCATCTCTTGTAAATCCATTTGGTTGATTTATAATAATCTATATACTTCATTTTTAAATCTATATGAATTCTTATGAAATCCGTTTATTTGATTTTAAAAATCAGTGGATATATCAAAAATTTCCAAATCTATTAGAATTTCCAAATCCATTAAATACTAGAACCAATAACCCTCACTAACTCAAACAATAATAATAAAATACATATCGCTTTTTATCCCTTGATTACTTGACTTATAGATTTCAATGAATATAAAAAATGCTAAGATTGTTGGGCATTTGTAAATTAAAAACCCCTTGGGAATGTATGGTGTGTGTGACCCAAGAAAATATGCATGGTTTGTTCATGTCATTGACACATGTAACACTAGTAAATTGTTTAGGTTGTGTTGGTTTGAGAAGTGGCTTTAAGTCTTAGGTAAAGGGCATAGTTTGAGTATATTAATCCCCTGTGTATTAATAGTAGAGCATTATGTAAATGACAACTTGACGAACATGTTTACGTCAAGTTAAAAACATTTTTCAGCCTTTTTTTTAATTGGACTGATCTTACTAGAATTATTGAAAAAGTGACATTAAATAGACCACTCAATACTTTACTATATATCATCAAATTCAAATATGAAAATAAATAAACATTAAACTCTTTCCTTTGATGTTTGATCATTTAATATATTAAAAAGGAAAAACGTTATTATTTTTAAGGCTCCGTTATTTTTATGGAAAGAAAGATTGAAAAAGGAAGATAAAATCGAAAGGATTTCTGCAAATTTTACATATTTGTATATATAACTAGGATCGGCCCGTCCTAAGGGCATGATTTTTGTTAAATATGTAACATAATTATTGATTTTAGTTATTAAATCTAATTGGTTATATTAGTATGCGAGATGTGGACATGTGATTTTTGTTATTTGCAGTGTAGTAGTATTCAACTGTATGGTTTTGTTTGTTTGATTGTTCTGTTAGATTGATTTTGTGAACATGGGTCCAGTAGAGGGGCTACTTTTGTATTAACAATTTTTACGTATATTATTATCGTTGGTGATTGATATGTGTTGACAAATGTGATGTGTATAATTTTCTTGGAAGCTGATGGGTAAGACATGTATTATTTTAAAATGTTATCGTAATAGCTTATTTTAAAACGTTGGGGAGAAGAACTTTTAACTTTTCTTTTTAGATTTGTTATTTGATAATTGTTTTTATGTCGTAGTTGTTTAGTTTTTTTTGTTGGAAACTGTGGTAATATGTTTTGTATTCACCTCTGCGCATTTCAAGTGTTGCTGCAGTGGCCACCCAAAATATGAAATAGAGAATCACTACAAGAAAACACGCCGAATTCCGACAGAGGTTCCGACGGACTTCAATGTCGTCGGACATTTGTGACGGATTGCCGACCAATTTCCGACGAAAACCAAAAATTTGAAGTCGTCAGAATTCCGTCGGCCATTTCCGACGGAATTCTGACGAAACATGGCTCGTCGGAATTTTCCGACGACTTTTCGACGACATTCCGATAAAACATGTAACCGTTGTAGTCGTCGAAAATTCGTCGGAATATACCGACGAACTTCCGACAACATTCCGATTAACAGATATAACCGTTACAGTCGTCGGTATTCCGTCGGAATATTCCGACGAATTTACGACGAACCATGTGACCGTTGCCGACAAATATATATGACTGTTGTATAGCCGTTTGAGATTGGAAAATACCGACGGTATTCCGACGGACTGCTTTACATCCGTCGGAATTTCGTCGGAAAGTCGTCGGAGGGCCGTAAGCAATTTCCTATAAATACAACCCCTCCTCATTCAACTCATTCACACTTCATTCTCTCTTCATTCTCTTTAGTCATAACAATTCCGTGAAAATCATGTCTTCAGAAGTTTATTATCGTTCGTGGATGGATAAACCTCATTTGGATCCGAACACCAATTTG
>NW_013617690.1:9991-11554 GCF_000695525.1 Brassica oleracea var. oleracea | reverse complement strand
GAAGATTGATGCGTTTGGTGTTACATCAGTTCATTCGCGGCGGAAACTTCAATATTATGATCCCTTCATTCTTGGTTCGCAAGCTGATCAGGTATGTCAATCAATTCATAATTTTTTACCAATATAATTAATTAATGTTATATATTTTACTAATACTTGTATAATTGATATGTATAGGTGTGCTACATCAGTTACCCTCGGGTGATGTACAGAGACGATCCATGGTTACTGTAACGCAAATCAACCCAAGAGGACGAGTGGATGGAACTTCTGATGATGATGAACCATTACAACCAGAGTCCACCAGCAACGCCCAGGCAGTTGAAGATTTGGAAAATGTTCAACTCGTTGAGAATTTGGCTGTGTTTGGACATGATGCTGTTGTACATTCGGAGCCAGAAGCCGAGGTTAGGGAGTTTGATGAAGATTCAGAAGATTCTGATTATTTTTTTTTATTGGTCTGTCGGAAATCCCTCGCAATATACCGACGACATAACGACGACCAAGGGTTTCATTGAAGTTTGGAAATGTCATCGGTAATTCATCGGAATATACCGACGACATGTGTTTCTAAAAAAATTCAATCATAATAATCTATAAATTTAGATGCCAAAACTATGAAAATTACAAGTCGGAATATACTGACGGACACATTCCGTCGGAATATACTGACGGACACATTCCGTCGGAATATACTGACGGACACATTCCGTCGGAATATACTGACGGACACATTCCGTCGGAATATACTGACGGACACATTCCGTCGGAATATACTGACGGACACATTCCGTCGGAATATACTGACGGACACATTCCGTCGGAATATACTGACGGACACATTCCGTCGGAATATACTGACGGACACATTCCGTCGGAATATACTGACGGACACATTCCGTCGGAATATACTGACGGACACACATTCCGTCGGAATTCCAATTTGCCCGGGAGAACCAAATCACGTGAAAATTTTCGCGAATCGCCAATTGGTATATTTTTAATTATACCGACGGAATACTGATGAACCCGTGTCCGTCGGACACGTTAGATATAATAACTCTTCTTCTTCCTTCTTCGTTATTTCCGCCTTTCTCTCTCAAACTTCCTCTCCGCAATTTCTCTCTCTCACGGCGATTCCGGCCATTCTCGACCTCCCATCAGCGGCGAATCCTCTTCTCACCCTCATATCTCTTCCCCAAACCCCAAATCATGTAAGAATCATCCCAAACCTTGTTTTATCTCAATTGTTTAGGGTTTTGGAAGTTAGATCTCGGATTTTAGGTTGTTTGATTGAAAATTTTAGGATTGAATGGATAGTTTAGGATATATAAGTTAGGATTGTTGTTTGGATTGTTGTTTTCATTTTTTTTGGAATTTTTTTTTTGTGTTAAAATTCAAAACGTTTTACTATTTTTAAAACATTTTTTGATTTTTAAAAACGTTTTTTGATTTTTTAAAACGTTTTTTTTATTTTTAAAAACGTTTTTCAAGTTTCAAATAATAAAATATGTATAATAAAACGTTTTTAAAAATATTTAACAACATTTTTCTATATTTATA
>NW_013617690.1:0-8179 GCF_000695525.1 Brassica oleracea var. oleracea | reverse complement strand
CCTAAACCCTAAACCCTAAATCCTAAACCCCACCCCTTAACTCTAAACCCTAAACCCTAAACCCCACTCCTAAACTCTAAACCTTAAATCATAAACTCTAAACCCTAAATCCTAAACCCTAAATCCTAAACTCCACCCCTTAACTCTAAATCCTAATGTCTAAATTAATTTACCATTGGGGTATAAATGTATATTTATCTCTTTTGATAAAACATTAAGTGTTATTTTGGTCATTTTTATTTTTAGATGCTATATTTGTGACAAAAATTTTTAAGTGCTATTCTAGTTATTTTCTCAAAAACAATTATAAAAAAAGTTTAAATTAGAAAAAATGTAATTTGAAAACATAAAAAAATCATTTTTAAAATTTTTAATGCTTTTATTTATTTAATTAATTATTTAAATGTATGTCAATGTCATTTAAATGTAAAATTTAAGACATACGTAAATGTATGTTAATACCATTTAAATGTACATTTATTTCTTATCCAATAGAAAAAAATATTGTTTGGATTAATAAAATTGATTTATATGTTCGCACCAATTTAATTATATATGTAATAATTTTTAATTTTTAATTAAATGTATATTTATTTTATTATATGTTAAAACATATAATACATAAATAATTTTTATATATAATGTTTATTCCGTGCTAACTATTATCTTAGTTAATGCAGAATCCAATAGTGATTTTTTTTTTAAAAGCCCACTTCCTTAATCATCTTTTGTTTGGGTCCGAAGAAGCCTAGTTCTGATATGTTGGTAAGAGAAGGGTTGATACCCTAGGTCATGCTTCTTCTTTTTCGTTCATGTCAATTCAGATAAAACAAAAAAAATTATTTTCATAAGGCGGCATAGGTGTAGCGGGCCATCGGTGTTGTTTGTAGTCTCCGACTTTACGAATCATATTGGTGGAGTCAGATATGAGACATGTAACCCAAGCCTTCTGCAGTGTCTCTTCTGTAGATCCACGGCGGTTCGGGTTTCTTCGAACTTGTAGCGTGGTGGTGGAGGTTAATCGGTGATGAGACGCGACGTAGGTTGTGCGACCTGCTTCAGATATGAACCGTCTGGCCTCCCAATACCTGAACAGCCAAACCTCGACGGTGGTGGTACAAAGGCCGGCTTTCAATTCATCAAGGAAAGCGGAGTTACCTTTTTTATTTCTACAGTTTTTAAATGGTAAGAATTAAGAGAAATAAGCCGATTAATTTCAACGAATGAAACTCACTTATTTATAGTTGGAGATTCACCCTAAAGAATCAAGGGGTGATGTTAATGAGAACCGTAATTACGACGATTCCACTTTTGTAACGTTCAGTGATTTCATTCGTCGGTAAGAAGAAGACTCTTCGATTAAAGGCTGACACTGGTTACAAAAAAAAGCATTTATTGAGGTATCAATAGAGGCATACGTGTCAGCTTGAGGTTACTCGACTTTCTGATTTGGACGCTGATGTGTTCTAAGCAGGAGAGAGCAAATTCTATTTTATATAAATAGACTAGGGTCGGTCCGCGCTACGCCCGGTTTTTTTATTTAAATATTAATTATAATCATATATTTATGTTATTTTGATATATAAATATTATATAAATATAAGTAGCTAGATAATTATAAAATTATTTTTAATTATTTATTGTTTTCTGTCTTATGAATTTCAATTAACCCAATTTCTTACAATAAAATTTTTCGTTGGTTTATTTATTGAATGAAACTTGTGTAGCTTAAAATCATGCATGCATTTAAGCTGAATCGAATCTAAACTAAACCGAAGTAAATCCGGTTATGTTCTGTCGCTTTTTCTTTGAAACAAAAGGCTCAAAAGAAAAAGACTCAATGGGAATAGAACACATTGCTTCCTTTCTATTTCCCTTTTAAGTTTAAAATTTGTATCTCATATCTCACCAACACGCATGTTTCTGCGCGTGCATGACACTTCCATTCATGTTAATTCCCAATAACTAATTAAAAACTGAAATAAAAACCTTTGATTGCTTCCCTTATCTTCTTATGATTCGTTCGGAGCAATCTTTGCTTTGATAATATCTATATTTCTTTGGACAAAAAAAAATTATATTTCTCTCTTGATCGAGTCATACCGGAATTGGGAAACCGATCTGATTTACTCGCCACCGCTTAAACTGTGGAATATTTTTTTTAATTGGCTCGATTTTCTTTTTTAATTTCTTCAGTGTTGTTGCTCATCATCCTCTTCCCTCTGCCTCATCATACTCTGCAAAACCCATCGCCAATAATTTTAAACTCTTGAATGTTATTGAGTTACCGGAGGTGGCGGCGAAATGAACCGTCACCGTTGATATCGCCTCCAACCAAGGAGAAGTCAGTAGCATTCAGAAACTCACGGTACACTCCTTCTTTTCCTTTTCGCTTCAAAAGTTTCAGTCTTTACATATATTTTTATTATAGTGGCTATCTCTCTGTATTTGGGCTATATCACGGTGTGAACAAAAAGCCCACTAAACCGTAAACAATTATGAAATGTAGCAGCCCACATCAAAAGTTAATGAAACGATGAGTTTTAGGCAAAGAAGACAGGTGTCGCACTCACAATCAACGACTTTATGACGTGGCGCAACAGGATGGAAGCAAACATTTTTTTATATATATAGATGTTACATAATAGTTTGAGAAAAAAATTGGTTGCACCTATTTTCCTTTTTTTATTCGCTTTGCCGACAGATAATCATTTCGGTTATTTTCAATGAAGCTCTAAAAAAGAAGGTTATGTTTTTAGTTCCGCCAATTTGAATTCGTTTTAGGTTTAACATAGGTTTTTAGAATCTATAAAATGGGATGAATAAAATTGAAAATTATATTATATTTTATCAATGTAAAATCAATTATAATGAGGTAAACAAAAAATCAAACTCAATTTTTTAAACAACTACCACCGTCAAATCACTAAAATAAAAACAACAAAAAATGTTATTTAATATTTCGTGTTATGTTTACGTTTTATTAAACTTGAAACATGTTCTTATATGTAAGAAAATAAATATAAAAATTACAAATACATAATAATTGATTTTAAAATTGCCAACATGTCATTATTTTAATTATTTCACCCCGCGTATCACCTAGTTAATCTCTTAAACTGAAACCAATATCTTTTTTTTTTCCAACCTTTTCTATTAGAAAAAGCTTTTTTTCCTCATTAGTAAGTATACGAGAACATCTTTATAAACTAAAAAGTTGATTCTAACGCCATCTTTTCTGGAATTTAAGTATTAAGAGGTGGTCCATCGAAAATAAAGCCGAAGAACACAATATACTGTTGCTATAGATTACTTTGCATACATTCATTTAGAATGGCATATAATGTCGCCTCACAGAGTATCTATCATACATGTAAGAACACTTTCATATTTATTTTCTCCCTCACAATTATTAATATAAAGTATATTATTTAATTCCAGGTAGATGTCAGCAAGCACCACCTTCTTTTCACTCTTGTCATTGAATTCTTATTACAACAGTACCTTAATGCTTGGATATCTAAATTATAGCGTACAATACACGAAGATATTAGTTAGAGAAAGGAAACATTTAGGTTCTACGTCCTCCACGATCATTATGATAACGGCCGCCCTCCACACGGAGAGACCAATATCAAAGACTAAAATCTGGCAGGCTCTTAAACGAAAAAACTGATCTGCCATACTCTTAATGAATATAGAGTTCTCTTCATTTAATTGTTACTTCTTTTTTAGTGTGGTTAATGTCAACTATACCATTATTTTGTCTAGCCAATCATGTGTTTTTCTCGTATTTATCTGTCTTGTCCCTTTTCTTCCCTATCCTCTCCGATTCGGCCTGTTATTTCTCTCTCTTCCCGATCACCATTTTCGCGGACGCTTAGTTTACATTAGATGCAATTCGTACCCGACACTAAATTAAACAAATGTTGATGAATTAAAAGTGTACATTCATACCGGAACTAAATTTAGTACTACATGTGAACCCAACACTAGATTAAACAGTATAAGTTTCCCAATTGATTCAGTTCGTACCTAGTACAAATGGTATAACTTTGTATAACTTGGTACAACTATAGTGGTACAAATGGTATAACTTAGTATTAGTTTAACCGTAAAACTGTAAAACTTATATAACTAGAATAGTAAAACAGTATAAACAAGTGAAATTATGGTATTATAAAACTTAAATAGTTCATGAAAATATGCATTATATTAAACGGTTAAAATAAGAATATTTTATCATTATATTAGATGTAATAAGATTATTATATTAGATGATTATACTAGATGTAATAAGATGATCATATATTACAAAATCTTGATATTACATCCAAACTTGTAATAAGTTGTATATTACAAAACGTATATAGAGAATTCTGAAAAATAAGCATGAAAATAAGCATTATATCATCTCATTCCTCATTCTTTCATCACCGAAAGGATGATTTGACAACAGGAGACGAGTCCGAGAAACCCATCAATAAGGAAGCTAAAATCGAACCCACAATGTACGACTTAGTAAAACTTGTTGAAAGTACAAAACTTTGGATAACTTATTAAAAATTCAACTGATATCGACTTCATAGAACTTGGTTAGTAATATTTTAACCGTAAAAAATAGATTAGTAAAACTGTAGAAGAAAACAGAAAAAATGAAAATTTGATAGCAGACAACTTATATATTTCATGAGATTAATTATGTTATTAGATGGTTAGATGAGAATTGATTATAGGAAACTGAATATACGTAACACTACATGTTAAGCATTACATGTTTCCCCATTGGTTCAATTGGGAATTTTATTTATTATTTTGCAAATGTAAAACTTTGACTTCGGAAAGTAAAACTTCGAATTTAAAATTCGTTTTAATTAAATTACCGCCCAGTTTTGCCTCCTATTTTCTAAACACGCGTATAGTCATGGCAGTATGTTGTAAAGTATAAAAACAATTTTAACAGTTTTACCATTTCTACAATCCTCCTGATCCTCTCAAGTCTCAACCCCATTTTCCCTCATCTCAATTCTCTCTCTCTATTTTCATAATGACCAATCGGTTGGGTTCCAAGAGCGGTGGATGGACAAGAGTCAGAACTCATGGGATCCCTACGAGGTGTAGCTGCTGAAATGGTGTCACTGAGCTCATCTCCAAATCCGATCCGAACCCTTTCCGCCGATATTATCTATTTCGCTATGCGGCCCAAAGGAAGGTAAAACCTTTCAACGTTAGTTATTAGTGTATAAAGATGTCTAAACCGGCATTATTTTACTATTGTTTATAGCTTGTGAGCAAAAATAATCTCTTCAAATGGGTCGATGAGACATTCACTGATGAGATACAAAAGTTGGAAATACAAGTTCGTGTCCTAGAAGAAGAACTTGAAGTCATTAAGGCGACCGTGAGAATTGAAGGACCCAATAATGGGAGGATAGTTGTAGGTTGTTGTTTGATTCCTATTGTCTTAGTTCTGGGGATTTGATTGTACAAGTAATTTGAACTTCTATCAAATTAATGAAATTATAAATTTTTGGTTGTTATAATTAACAGTTTGGTTGTAAAACGAATAACTGAGTGAAACTTAGTGAAATTTAGTGAAACTAGCAAAATTTGAAAGAAAAAAAATAGAAATGGAGGTAAAAATTGTGAGTCAAATTCAGAAGAAGTTAAACCGATGAGAAATGTTGTTTGTGTTTTGTTCATAGCAAAAACAAAAAGTAAGGATTTTGAATAGCCGAATTTATAAGAAAAAAGAGAATTCAAAGAAGTTAAACCGATGATAAATGTTTTTGTGTTTTGTTCAAATCCAAAACAAAAAGTATAATTGCGTGGAACTTTGTGAAACTGGTAAATTTCCCCAAATTCAAAGAAGATAGAATTTGATTCTAAAGTTAACTTGTTTGCTTGTTTACAATTGACTGATAAAAGTATAAACATATTAGAACTGTTTTGTGATTCAAATCGAAAACAAAAATTGTGGTGAAAATTTTGTGATACTTGTTTGGTTGTTTACGAATATTACCTTATACTTTTATGGCTTTTATCTGAATGTTGGCCTCCTTTTATCAAAAACGTATATATTTGACGAATTAAGCTATATAATTACATGGTTAGACGAGAGATATTGTATAAAGTTTAATCTAAGTGGTATAACTATAACATAATTCTCGAGTCCAGTACAACTAAAGAAAAAGGAAAAAATCTGAAAGTAAAACTTTGAAAATATTAGTAAAATTGCAAACTTGGTAAAACTTATAGAATTCGGGGTGGGGAGGGGGAATTTGAAAATTTTGAATTGGCGCCCAAAACAAAAACCCCAAAATGAGACTTTCTCTCCATCCCATCTCTGAAATCTTCAGTTCATTTCATAACTTTCCTTCTCTCTCTCAAGGGTTCTCTCTCTATCTCTCTCTCCTCTCACATCACGAACCGAGATCTAAAAATTTACGGCATGGATCCATGGGATGAGAAAATGAACAAGAGGGAGAAGACGATGAGGAACACTTCGACATGATTGGGTATGTAAGAGATGTGATCTACGGGATTCCAAGCCGTTGCCCACGTGGGGAACGAGTCATCGATGAGGTCTCTCCAAACCCGAAGTATCCAACAGATGTTGATACTTTTCCTGGGAGTAGATACTTCACCTGCAAGGACTTTGAGGCAATCTGACTAACTTTGATTCCTTTTAGATTTTGTTTTGTTAAAAGGGATATAACCGAGATTTGAGTTTTACTTGAAGAACGATGGCCTCCACTTTCGTCAACCATGGGTTATCGGTGTCTAGGAAGAGGTTCATCGGTTAAGAAATCATATGAATAAGATGGCTGACGAGATTGCATAGCTTAATGAGCTTATGTCTCGTGTTCCATGAGCTTCGTTGTATGAATTTATGTTCTATGTTTCTTTTCTTAAGACTTGTCTATGGTTAACTTGTTTAACCATTTCTTATGTTGTTATTGTTTAGACTAGTCTACACTTAACTTCTATTCGGACCTTAGCTGTTTCGATTCGTTAATTACTTCTGAATTGTACTACTTTTAAGCTGAACACAACAAAAAGTATTTCTAAATTGAACGAAGTATTACAAAACAGAATTGGTCTTTCTAAATTGAACGAAGTATTACAAAACTGAATTAGTACATCAGTCGATTTATCAGAAGAATAAATGAACTGGTTGTGTAACCATAAATTAATAAATGGTTTGGTTGTACTTACATCACTCTATATAATAAATGGTTTGGTTTGTGTTACATCAATCAATCAAGGGATTTAATATTACAGAGTAAATGAGGCAAAAAAGTTTGAAAAATGAACTGATTGGGTGTGAGTCCCGATAATGCGCATTCATTTCGGACACATCTATAATTAGCCTCCTCCTCATCAGAGTAAGAAACATCTCGAGAACAATTATCCTTACAAGTAAGTGTTTACAAGCGTTTCATCTCTCTCTTTCTCATCTCATATTCGATATAATTTGATTGTTGTTAGTTTCAGGTTAAGATGTCTGGCACAGCAGAAGATATTTACAAGATAGGAAAAACAGCAGCCACTGAACACTATCGGGCCATATTTCAGATAGTGAAGGATCATGATAAAGAGAATAATAAAAGGCACAAATCCGAAATCGAGAAGCACTCTATTTCAGATCAAATAGAGTTTCTTGAAGAGATTATGGAGAAAAGGGTGTCTTGCTTCAACATCGTGGAAGAGAAGGACAAAATCGAAGTCCCATATATAGACTGGGACAAGCTGGGGGAGCCCTTCATGTCCAAGCCCTTAGTGGCCCCTCCTCCTTTATCAAAACGTTTTAATATTTATGTTTTTATATTTACTTTTGAAACCTGAAAACATTGACGTTACCAGTTTTGTAAACCGGATTATATTATAAGTTGCTTTTATGGATATTATTGTTGAAAAATAAACTTGATTTGGATAAACATTATTGGGTTAATCATGTGTTGATCCAAAATTTAACCCAAATTCTAGAAATATTCTCCACCTTCTTAGAATAAAAATCTAGATGTTCTCATAGAATTATCTAGATAATTATAATAAAAAATCTTAGATATTATGGTAGAATTCTCTAGATTTAGGATTAAAATATATAAGATATTTTGTATTTAGGAGGTTATAAATACCTCCACTCCCCTTTCATTTTGTATCACCAAGAAGTATC
>NW_013617689.1:0-26095 GCF_000695525.1 Brassica oleracea var. oleracea | reverse complement strand
TTCTTTTGGGCGTTACATGCATCTTTGCTTCTTATTGCCTTGTCTGAGAATATTTTGTCAAACATGATTCAGTTTAATTCTTTGTTTGATGGGGTTATATGCGAATGTGAGAAGCTTTTTTTGTGTGGGTACATTGATCCAGGTTACTTCGAGATCTAATGATTTGTGGGTATTGTTAAGATGCGATCGACCTTGCTCTGAGATATCTTTTCATAACATGAAGAGTTATGGCTGTGTTGCCGATAGCTTTGCACACATTGCTTTCTGAATCTCAGTTCATTGCTTGTTAACAGTTTCCCGGCCAAAAGTCTTTTCTTCTTTTTTTTGAACTGAAGTCTTTTCTTCTTTCTTTGATAAGGATATGTATTTAAACACTAAGAAATTATTAATAATAGTCGGACCAGAAAGATAGAAAGGTGTGAACGTTAACCAGAGAATTATACTAATCCTGGTTACAATACCCATTCTTTTATTTGCATCTATTTTCTAAATAAAAATGGTAATAGATATCAGTTTATCATTAATGATCTTATTTTCAACGTCCCCAAGAGCTAAGGGAGCTGCCAGGAGCAACGCAGTCAAGTATTGATTACTGATTGATCCAGAAAACATGTTAGGTAGAGACTTGTGATGGATTAGAAGGAGTTTACATGATTGTTTCTTCACCAGCTTATGTGTCATCAGTACCTAACGTTGATGAAGGAGTTATATGTTTGGCCAAATGACATTAATTAAAAAAAAAAAACAGAGTATATAGTTTTAGTTTAGTGGTATAAGAGGATGATAGCAAACATTTTTCAAAAAAGGAGAAACATTTAAGTACATTTAAACTTAGAAGCTTACATTTGTTGCATGCATGTAACTTTGGACATGCCAACATATATCATTTAGTTGCCCATACAAATTTGAATTTTAACAGTGCTAAGTTGGAATTTAAATGTAATATACGTCTTATTGAACAAGCATCTCAAATCTGCATGTTTGTAGTTTGTTCACCCTCAGGATATATCTCACTCGGGAACTTTCCCTCTCCTTCATCTAATACAGTTTTTGGATTTTTTTTTATTCAGTCTTGTTTAGACATTCTCCGCGCGGTCTTTGTTATGAGCTTATTTCTTATTTTTAAGAGCAAGAAAAATAAAATTAACTAAAAAATTGGGACATTTATGAATTTGATGATATTTGAGAACTTAATATCTTATAAATCCGTGTGCATTTTATTAGAAGATTTTCTTGGATTGAACCTGTACCAATATATAGTATTTCATATTATGTATTTAAAAAAAAACAAATAATAAGAATTTGCAAGTTATATTATGTCTTTTAAATAAATATAAATAATAAATAAAATAGTAGTTGTTGCTAAAAAAAAATATTTTTAACCTGTTAGCAAGAAAAGAAAGCCTTAAATTCTTAAGTAAATCTTAAATCTTTGGATAAATACTAAACTTAAATCATAAACACTAAACATTAAATCTTAAAATTACTAAATTCTTAATCCTAAACTCTAAACCCTAAACACTATTGAGAAGCTGTGAATCTGAAAGCTGCTGTGAAGAACACTAGTAATGTGGTGGTTCGTGAGCAGAGTAGGCGGAGCGGTCGTGAACAGAGCTGGTGGTCGTAAGGAGAGAGACGTTGGCTTCATGAAGATTAGGTTTAGATTAGTTTTTGGTTTAATGTGTTATTGTTTTACTTTATTTGGTTTACTTTTGTTTTTTTTTTTAATTATATATTTGATTTTGCATTCATCTGAAATAATTTAGAATATATATATATATATATATATATATATATATAGAGTGAATGAGTAAGTTTAATTGATATTATCAGCTTTACATTAATTAGTTTTCAGGAATCTATGATTTATTGTATTCACTACTAATATAAATATATTAAAAACTGTTATTATAATTGTTTCTGTAATATCATATGGTATATTATCAATTTATATAATGTAATATATGATATTTAATAATTTCTATAAATAAATTATATTAATTCATCTATATTTAAGAGTTTACTTGTATGTTTGGAAACATCTATTAGATTAAGTAATTCTAGGGTTAGTTTCTTTTTAAAAACTTTAATTAAATAAATAAAAAATTTAAAACCATCAACCAATCAAATTATAACTATAAATTGGAAAGCTTTCTTATGAGCGACACGTTAGCAGAAATAACTTAAGTGACTTCTCAACTAATATATATGGGGATTATGATTTATCTATTTAAAACCAATGATAAATTTGGTTAATATAAACATGTATTAGGAAAATGGTAGTCTAAGTAATTTCTCTCATAATTTTGTCAAATCACAAATCACACTTTTTCACTCATTTTTTATTTAATGTTTAACTTAAAAATTAAATGGGTTAACCAATATTTCTTCCTTAAAAACATACATATTTAATTAAATCTGATTAATTAATAAGAAAAAATAATATTTAAATTTTTAAATAACGAAATGTTGTTATTTTGGCATATATACTTAAGAACAAAACTTAGATTCACCCCCTAGGGTGAACTTTTAAATTCAACTCACCATTTATGACCAATAAAAGTGACACATAGATTATTAATTAAAAAATATTAAATTAAATAAAAAATAGCTACATAAATTAAAAAACGCTAATTTTAACGACGCTAACGCTTCCAGTGAAACTCTAAACCCTAAATCTTAAATTCTAAACCCTATACCCTAAATTCTAAACCCAAATCTAATCCCCTAAACCCAAACTCTATACCCTAAACCCTAATCCTAGACCCTAAACCCAAATTATATACCTTAAACCCAAAAATAGACTATAAACCTAAACCTTATACCCTAAATCCAAGTTTTAGACCCTAAACCCAAACCGTAAACCTTAACCCAAACCCTATAGCATCTTAATTAGTTTGGGGTTTGGGTTTAGGGTTTACCGTTTGAGTTTTATACTTATGGTTAAGGTTTTGGGTTTAAGGTATATAATTTGGGTTTAAGGTTTACGGTTTGGGTTTAGGGTCTAGGATTAGAGTTTAGGGTATAGGGTTTGGGTTTAGAGGTTTGGATTTGGGTTTAGAATTTAGGATATAGGTTTAGAATTTAAAATTTAGGATTTAGGGTTTAGCTGAAAGCATTAGCATCATTAAAATTAGCGTTTTTATTTTTTGTAGCTATTTTTTATTTAATTTAATATTTTTAATTAGTAATTTATGTGGCACTTTAATTAGTTCTAAAAGGTGGAGTGAATTTAAAGATTAACCTAGGGGTGAACTAAGTTATGTCCCTCTTTCATTAGTCCGACATGGTCCTCTGAATAACATTATCTATTCAAGTTGTTTATTTCCGCTTGTTTGGCTCACTCATATTCTATTTAAGGATTAGGTTACTTCTGCTTAATAATAATGGTATTTGTTTGTTGGAAAAAAAATCATACAGCACAGGCACATGATTATCATCTTGTACAACTATAAAAAAATCATACAGCACAGGCACATTCTTTCATAAGAACATTTTTTTGTTAGTTATTCAATTTCGATCCAATTATCCAGACCACGGTAAGTATGAGTAATAGAATGGTCTTTGTGCTCAAAAAAAAATTACTTAATACTAGTAAAAGAAAAATGTTCAACCAAGTATGAAAATTTACAGTACAGAAATAAAAAGTTTGTAGAGATATTTGGTAAGAGGAAAAAAGGATATGCAATTTGTTAAAATATCAAAAATGAAAAATATATGAAAACTTATTTATTTATTTATTTATTTATCATGTGATTAAAGAATCGGATTATAGGGTTAGATTTGTGCCCCAACGTTTTTGGCATCATTACTAAATCAATCTTTGACCTAGCCGTCCTCATCTCCGCCGGTAGAGAAGAAGAATGGAGAGTATAGCGAAGGGACTAAGAGGAAGCAACGTGTGCAAGAGCCATGAAGCTTCGCCGGTGATATATACCTTTTGATCTAGTGATTGAGATTCTCACGAGACTTCCTCCCAAATCTCTTATGAGATTCAAATCGGTATCGAACGTCTGGTCATCTCTAATTTGTTCCCAATATTTCACCAACCGTTACCAAACGGTTTCATCAGCCGCACCTCGTCTATATATGGGTTTGAGCTTTCTTGACAACAGCCACCTCAAGTGTATGTTAATATCAGTATCTCCTAGTTCTGACTCGGATATTACTATATCTTCCTTTGACGCCCACCAAGGTTTAACCAAGCGAGCAATGAGAGGCTACATCACTAGCGTTTTTCGCGGCTTGATGTGCATTGTAGATGAAGCAAGTGCCCAAATATATAACACTACTACTAGGCAACTTGTCGTGCTACCCAAGATAGAAGAATCCAGCATCATAGATGGAGATCACGTGAATAAGAATATCAAGTATCATATCGGGTACGATCCTGTTCAGGACAGATACAAAGTGGTTTGCACAGTTACAACAACCAGTAACAAAGTTGGAGAGTCCATAACGTACTTGTCCGAGCAATGGGTATTTCTACTCGGAGGAGATATATCAAGTCGGTGGAGAAAGATTCCATGTCAATCTTCACATTTTCCTTTAACACAAGGATTGACTATCAAAGGCCGTATGTATTACCTAGCTTGGATTCGTGATCTTGATCATGTGCTTGTGAGTCTGGATACTAGTTCTGAAGAAATCAGTATGCTACAAGCACCTGAAGACAACTTTTATCCTCTTACAGTGACTCTTATAGAATGCTGTGAAAAGGTAGCTATTTTACACTATATTGATCTTGAAATCGAAGGTATGATGAAACTATGGGTTATGGAAGATGCAGAGAAGCATAGGTGGTCGTGTAAGACTTTGGTGTTTCAATCTTCTCAAGTTGATTTATTCAACAAGATTAAACTAGGGGTAGTAGGTACAACTAGAAACGGTGAAGTTATCTTTGCACCTCTGGATACAGCTTGTTTCTACATTATTCTTTATGATCTACAAAAGAATCATATGAGAAAAGTTGAGATCAAAGAAACACCAAACCGCCATCTTACAAAGTTTTGTGAAGCTGCTGGGTTTGATGATGTTGAGAACTTGATATATCTCTAAAACACCCAACGGCTACTACTCTCCAGACTTTTATATGTTTTTCTCTACAATCTTATGATAGATGCTGGGACGATATTTGGTTTGGCTAATATAAATATTGAGGACTTAATGATGTCTTTTTGTTGTTATTTTGTTTGGAAACATTTTATTTAATTTTGTATGATGTTTTTCTTATCTTTTACGGATAAATTAAGTGGCAAGAATTCACAAAGAGTATCAGACATGTTGGATCACTTCATATTTTTCCCATTAGCCATCATACTTGTTTATATATAAAATAAAAAACCTGAAAACGAAGTCTTTTTTTGTCTCTCTCGTCACTGAACTATGAACATAACTAAGGAACCACAGACACAATTGCAAAATATGAGTCTTTTGCAAACCTAACGTTAAGGACCCCCACATAGGAAACGTACCAAAACCTATTCTGAAAACTGCTTGAGTGCTTTCAATCCATGATCATCTAATGGTACTTAATCAATATCACAAGTTTCACAGATTGTTTAGCTGAATTTGCTTTCACTACAAGAGCTGTAATAGCTTCTGTTTTGGTGCCAAGATGTGTATGACATAGCAGATTGCCTCAATTCATCCTTAAAAGCTATTTCATTAGGCTTCTCACAAGCAGAGACATGAATGACATAGCAGTTCTCTGCTTCAAGCATGAAGGGTAGAGAGATCCGTTGTGACCAACGATTTTTGTGTGATGGTTTCTTACTTACTGATGATAATCTTGAATATGACATGATGTGAAACTATGATAACAGAGAAATGTAATGGAATACATGTTTCAATATTTTAGCAATCATAAATTGTGTTTTTCAGAAACATGATCGCTCTAATTGAAACCAATGCAACTTCATTTTTTGAAGGTAAAAGTATAACAACATTTCCTAGTAATATTTCACTGTGACTCTTGCTTTCTCTTTAGAGGGAATATGCAAAAAAAAAAAAACAATTGAGAGAAGAGATATTGAATGGAAATTAAAAAAAACATAGTTTGTCTTAAAAGTACAATCTAATTTTAATTTTTCAATGCAAATTATCATACATATTTATATATAGATTATTACAAGAAAGAGAGGAAAGACCTAGTTTCCTAAATTACCTAAATTCTATATTATATTCAGCAATAAAACACTTAATGAAAGATTTACTGTAATCATGGGATATCATTCTCGGAACATTTTATACGGGGAAGGTAGTGAAAATTCCCCTAACGTATTTTTTTCTACGTAAGTATACATCAAGAGAAATATCTGTCATCCCACCTTTTGAATATTGTCTAGTATCTAAAACAATATTGCACTAGATCTAGAGTTGTCAGACGGGTTGACCCGCGTCCACCTGGACAGTCCCGTGGCGGGTCCACCCGCTCACCAGACTGTGCGGGTTTGTCCACGGCGGGTTACGGCCTGAATCCTTGATGTGGCCATTAGATCAGCAACTGAACCGGAGGTCAACCCAAAGCCCTACTCAACCAGCCAAGGCGCAAACCAGGACATACGTTCACTAACAATTCCATATCTTACAAACCAGGAGGGTTTAAATCACGAGGCTAATTTGTATGGATTCTACACTCAAGAAGGAGTCCAGGCCAATTGGAATTGGGCCAAAATATTCACGGAGCAAGAAATTATGAATTTTACAAGTCAGAGGTTTTCCACCCCATCCATCTGCGAGTATCCGACTTTAGAAGGAGATTCCAGCCCACGGAAGGAGCGGCCTGAACCAAAGCACATCATAGGATTCAAGAGGAATCTCTCAGCTTTCTAGAAAGCTCAATACCAGGAGAAATGGCCACGGAATTATGAAGTTATGATCCAATCTCCAAAACCGGCCAAACCAGTTCTACACTTGCCTCAATTGGAAGCTAGCCGGTTCAATCAGCTTCAAACCAGAAATTGGCGACCAGGAGATCAATCTATACATTCAGGAAGTCTATCCGGAGATCCAGAAGAGTTTTACAAGTTTATACAATGCACCAGCCAACATTGGATCAGGAGGATCCTCATTTACTTCAACTTGCCTTATTTGGAATCTCAAGCATTAAAACTCCAACAGCTATTTTTCCTTCAGATTAGGCACGATCTCAGCACATTCCAAACCATCAAGAAGGTTCCCAGGAAGCTTAGTTATCCTCTCAAACCGTCCAGATACAAGGAGAACACCATCTACATTCATTTGGCCAAGATTCTAATCATAAAGGCTCCAACGGCTAGTTTTCATGGAGCCATCAATTCCTTTGCTTCCAAGTTTATTATTTTGATTTTATTTCTTTCCTTATGTCATTTTATGACTGTTAGAGAGTCCCAGTAGTCGAGCCTATAAAGCTCAATTAGTTTGTCTTTGTAAATCACTTTGAACTTTTATGAATGAAAATACAGTTTTTCTAGTTTCTCAAAAACTATTGTTCTAAGTCTTAGAGTATTGTGAGAAGCAGCTCTTGAGCATCCAGACTTATCAAAGCCTCATTTCACAGAGCTTTGTGGCGTCCACCATCCCATTTCCATCCACCAATCGATCTTGAGAGTGATACACATCCATCAAGACCGGTTCCATCTTCATTCATCTTGTTTGCGGGTCGACCCGCGGGTTACCTGCACAAACATAATGGAATTTGCATTTTTAACTTACACTTTATTCTTCAAGGCTCGAGAGATACACACAAACATTAAGCAACATACCATTAATCAGACAACACAATTTAGTTTTGAACTTGCACACAAGTATTGTTTTAGTTGATTTCTATTAGTGACAACACAATTAGTGAAAATTTTAGTTGGTTGCTTTCTATGTTGAAAGCATTAGCATCTGTTTATAATATAGTTGCAGTATCCCAAAGTTTAAAAAAGTTGCAGTATACCAAACATTAACAATTCTTTAGCCAAGAATATAGAACATCGTATATACTTTGTTATCAGTCCATATTTTTTTTTTTTTTTTTTTGATTAACTTGGGGGTATCCCAGGCCCATGGAGAGGCCCAGACTAATTCCCAAGGGGAGGTGCAGCCCACGGATAGACCCTCTCTCCGGGTATTCAAATGGGCCCTAAAGCATAGGCCCATATCCGTGTTAGGTGACCAGGATAATTGTGACTTAGTTTCGCGCAGCAGGTGGATCGAACCTGAAACGTGTTGGCGTCTCAGTCCCGTCTTCTTACCACTCGACCACAATCACCCGGTCCATATCAGTCCATATTTCACACAACAAAAACTTCACAAGCAGACAAAATTCTTACCAGAACTAAGCTTATTCTTATTATGACGTGAGAATAAGTTTAAGCAAAGGTAGGAAGCAAATGACCACCGAAGCTTTCAAGTTTCATGACTAGAAAGTCTTGAATTCAAATTGTAATAGCTATAATTTTAAAACTTTGTTATCAACCAGATTCCACACAACAAAAACTTCACAAGCAGACAAATTCTTACTAAGAACTAAGCACAAATCAAATTTAGAACATGAATCCAATATATCAACGTAAAGAACATGAAAGCAACAAACTGTAATAGTTCAAAAGCAACACCAAATAAATTCCAGTCAACAAACTTAAATTTTAAATGGAAATACGAAAACCAACAAGCCAAACTCAAACAGGAGACATTACAGTCAAGAGCAGAGATAACCTATTGTTTTTTTTTGGATTTGCAAGTCTTTGTTTGAGTCCGAGTCCTACCCTAGATCCGATCATAAATATGTTGTGTTTATTAGGTATATTTGGTTATTTCGAATATGTTTCCGGTATTATGGATATTTTTTTAAAGTTTTTGGTTTCCGGCCAATTGCCAAAGAAAACATGCCCCAAATTTATTTATGTTTCTCTGTTTTTTCAAAGTTTTTTTTTAAGTTTTTAATGTTCTGTCGACCTCTTAAACTCCACTAAAAATCTGTCCTTTATCTGTAAATAACGTCCTTGCAGCAAAAACTATTTCAAATTAAACACACATCATAATAGTAAATCATAATAGTAAACGGACGTAATGTGAATTTATATTTAGAAACTAAGCACACTTCTTCAAACCCGAAAGATTATATGATAATACATACATGCATGCATGGAGCATGGTACGCGGTTACCTCTCGTGCAAAATATATAACAGAAACCGAGAAAGGAATGTTTGATAATGAGAACGTATTTTAAGAAAGTGATCAACATGGATAGAGAAAGCAATATATATTATTTTAGATACTAGACAATATTGAAAAGGTGCGAAGACAGTATATTTATTGAAAAAAATATATATATATTATGGAAATTTCCACAACCTTCCTTCCCCGTATAAAATGGTATGAGATTGATATAGCGTGATTACAGTAATCTTTCATTAAGTGTGTGATTGCTGATATAATAAATGATTTTGGTAATTTAGGAAACTAGGTCTTTCCTCTCTTTCTTGAAATCTATATATAAATATGTATGATAGTAGCCGGGATGAAATGCTGTTAGAAACTCTCCTAAGAGTCATGTTTTAGACTCTGTGTCATTTTCTTACACTTTATACGTGTTTCAAAACGAAATGACCTTTCAATTTTTGATTGTGGATCGTTATAGTTGCTCTTTATTTATTGAAAAATCTTCGGTCTTTGATTCTCAAACCACTCGATATTCTCGTGTAAATATGGTTTGAAACTTTCACAACCTTTCCAATATGAAAAACACATGATTATTGGATCGATTTTGGTTGTTGGTTTATTTGCGTCTCGTTTTTTTTCTTCAAAAAAGTGGACAATTATGACTGCAATATGAATCGAACCGGCGGTGGCTTTTGATGAAGTGGCAAATAAAGACCACCGTGGAAGCAGAAAACTTTCGCATCGCGATACAAGGAACATATTAAAATAAGCATTTTAGTTTGTTTTTTTAATTTTTTTTATTAGGCCCTAACAGAATCTCCCGCTCAACTCTTCTCACAATTCTCTGTTTCCACAAAAGAAAAAATCGAAATCCTCTCGCTCTAGCTTCATCGTCTCGTTCCGAAGTTTTGTGGAATGGATCCAAAAGGAGCTCTACCAGATTCTACTGGTAAAGAAAGCTTGATCATCGATTTCGATTTTGATCTTTTAGATCTGATTTTATGGATGTTAACTTCCTGTGGCTGTATTGATGATTGATTACGTTTCTCTTTACTATCTATCTAGCTAGTATCATGATCTTCTAGTATAGATGTTGGATTATGCTCGATTTCGTTTAGAATCTTGATTCGGTTCGTTCCAGTCATCTAACATCTGCGAAATCGATTCCTGTGGTTGATGATGTTTGATTCTGTGAAATCGAATCTCAGTTTCTGTGGAAGCCGATAGGAAACGTGCCTTCTTGAGATCGTTGAGAGTCAAGCTCTATCCGAGAACAAGGTTTAGAGTTTATAAAAGCTCTGTTTATTAATCAAAATAAGCCGTGCCCTTACACCACCTAAGGCATCGATATATATAGTAAATAATAAGTAAAACCCTAAAGAATAAGGATCATAAGGTTTCCTTATCTTCTATGACAAGAAAAGAAGATAAAGCTCGAAACAAATAAGTAAACTTTAAGAAAAGGAAAATAGAGTAAACACCAAAGCCAAAAAGAAGTAGGATGACCCTGCATCAGGTCCCCCGGGGTAAGAAAAGATTCGCCCTCGAATCTTCGGGCTCATCCTGCGGCACATAGGGAACCAAATGTTTCACATTAAAGACATCAGAACACCTTATATTCGCAGGTAACATCAAATGATATGCGTTGGCATTTATCTTCTCCAAAATCTCCAATGGACCAATCTTACGTGCCTTCAACTTGTTGTATTCATGAGGTGGAAAGCGTTCTTTTGTTAAGATAGCCCAAACCTTATCACCAACGTTGAATTGAACGTCACGACGATGACGATCTGCAGCTTCCTTATACTTTGCAGACGTGATCTTCAAATTGTCATGGACCAGCTGATGGATATGAGAAACATTGGCCACAAAGTCAATAGCCTCACCATGATCACGTGTAGCGTCAGGGACCAAACCAAGATCAATCGGGCCTCTAGGAACGATACCATAAACCACACGAAAGGGACTGTAAGAAGTGCTCCGATTTACAGCATGATTGAAAGCGAACTCAGCCTGACACAAAATAGAATCCCATGTACGAATATTACTGCCGACCAAACAACGAAGCATATCACCTAAAGATCGATTGATTACTTCTGTCTGACCATCCGACTGGGGGTGATAAGCAGAACTCATATCAAGACTCGTACGCAGAAGCTTCCAAAGAGAACGCCAAAAATGACTGAGGAACCGCGAATCTCTATCCGAAACAATAGATAATGGCAGACCATGAAGTCGGTATATATCACGGAAGAAAAGTTGAGCTACCATGACCGCATCTGTTGTTTTGTTGCAAGGCACGAAGTGAGCCATTTTCGAGAAACGATCCACCACAACAAATATGGAATCGAAGCCGCGTTGAGTACGAGGGAGGCCGAGAAAGAAGTCCATACTAATATCTGTCCATGGCTGTGTAGGAATAGGCAAAGGCATATATAATCCTCCATTCGATGCATGACCCTTAGATGTCTGGCAAACTACACATCGCTCCACAAAGCGAACCACGTCACGTCGCACCGAAGGCCAATAATATGAGTCGAGGACCATCTTAAGAGTCCGGTCGCGTCCCATATGTCCTTCATTATGGACCTCTTGAATGATACGCAAACGCCAACTACCCTCTGGGATGCATAATTTGTCCCCGCGAAACAAGAATCCATCGGTGATGACATAATCTGTCCGACTATGAGACTGAACTTCACACCAAATCCGTCCAAAGTAGGCGTCTGTTGCGTATAGCTCCGCGATAGAAGCAAGACCAGGGACCGTTGTGTGAAACGAAGCAAGTAACGTGTGGCGTCGGCTGAGGGCGTCTGCTACTTTATTTGTTTTTCCCGACTGATGACGTATGATGAAAGTAAACTGTTGGAGGTATGCGATCCAAGAAGCATGGCGAGATGATATCTTGGACTGACTATCTGAATGTTTTAAGGCATCATGGTCGGTAAAAAGAATAAACTCCTGATGAAAAAGATAGTGACGCCAATGCACTGAAATTCCTCACGAAACGCCGGTAAAAGGACGCGAGACCATGGAAACTTCGCACCTCTGTTATAGTTCGTGGAATGGGCCACGATTTGATAGCTTCGATCTTGCTAGGATCAACTTGTAGACCGTCGGCTGAGATAATGTATCCTAAGAAAAGGACTTGCGACGTGCCGAACACACACTTCTTTCTTGCCGCAAAGAGTTCTTGCTGTCGCAACACTTGAAGGACATCACGGAGGTGGTTAAGATGGCTGTCCAACGTCTCACTAAAGACGAGGATGTCGTCGAAGTACACGACAACACATTTGCCAATGAAAGGCCGGAGGGCTTGATTCATGACTCGCATGAATGTGCTAGGTGCGTTCGAAAGACCGAATGGCATGACTAACCACTCAAACAAACCCTCACGAGTTTTAAAAGCAGTTTTCCACTCATCACCTGGACGAATGCGAATCTGATGGTAACCGCTCTTAAGATCTAGTTTAGAGAAGATGGAAGCACGACCAATTTGGTCTAATAGGCCGTCAAGCCTCGGAATTGGGAAACAATAGCGTACAGTTATTTTGTTAATTGCTCTACTATCAACGCATATACGCCATGAACCGTCTTTCTTGGGAATTAAGAGTGCCGGAACTGCTGCAGGACTAAGACTTTCGCGTATGTGACCCTTAGCTAGAAGCTCCTTGACCTGGCGACGCACCTCATCATGTTCTTGAGGGCTCATTCAACGCACATACGCCATGAACCGTCTTTCTTGGGAATTAAGAGTGCTGGAACTGCTGCAGGACTAAGACTTTCGCGTATGTGACCCTTAGCTAGAAGCTCCTCGACCTGGCGACGCAACTCATCATGTTCTTGAGGGCTCATCCGATAATGAGGTCGATTTGGAAGCGTAGCATTGGGCATGAGATCAATGTGGTGTTGAATATCGCGCAAAGGAGGGAGACCGGTGGGAAGATCACTCGGAAAGACATCGGCAAAGCTGTCTAGCAAAGAGTCAAATGCCTTAGGGACCACGCTACTCGGGTCCGATATCACAGGAGAAGCGACCAGTGCCCATACCACGTCAGTTTCGCGTAAGTGCACACATGTGTGTATTATCTTCATGTGCCCAAAATGGGTTGAGGGAATCAATCTGTAGGATATCCTGATTCTCGGACATTTGGAATGTGTAATACACTAAGATGAAAATTCAATTCTTCGAACATTTTCATTTATGCATGAGTTTGATATATGTATGATTTATTTAATGAATCTATGATTACAATTAAATGGGGGGGGGGGAGGATTGTTATATATTTAATTGAATGGGTGCAATATTATATATGAATCATTGCAATTGTTTATATGAACAATTGCAACTATATAATGAAACCTTTGATAATTAACCATATTGATAATTGCAACCCTTGGTGATTAACCATTGTAACTCTTCAGTAACCTTTACAACTTTTGGTTTAACCATTGCAACTATTGGTTGCAACTCTTCATTCTCTATATAAGGAGGTGTAGGCAATGGCAAATGGAGATAGAAAAAATCAGAAACTAATAGTTAGTAAGAAAGAGAGAGAAAAAAAGATTCATTGTTCAAAGATCATCAAAGACTTTGAAGAAACACATATAAGAACTAAAGCTTTATTTGTTTCTCCTGTATCTTAGCCTAGAACAAGAGTGAGATTTTTATTGTCTTATCCTACAAAAGGATTTCGTGTAACCCAAGGTTTGGAATAGGATCGAAATACTCTTTAAAGAAAGCATGGCGATTCAATCATTATGTAAGTATATAATTCACAATTTACGGGTATAACCAACATGGCGCTACTTTACAGATCCGGTTGAGATCTCTTCAAAAGCTTCGATCTAGGTGCGTTCAAGTCGTAGTTACCGACTCCACCGCTTTCGGAGATCTGTGTTCTTCTTCTTGCAGGACATGAAGTTTTTTTCTTTCTTTTTTTAGAACTAAAATGTAGGTCTTTGGAGAAATTTGTTATCGTTGGTTGGCAAGGGCATCTGTGATAAGGTTCGTTTGTCTTGAAGAACTGAAGTTGGTCTGGTTTTGTTGAGTTTTCCTTGTCTCGAATTAAGTCTCCTAGGTGCTTTCTGTTTTGGTTATAGAACATGTGGTTTGTTGCATTTTAGGTTTTGGTATGAATGTTTCCCTTACATACGACTCTATCCCTGTAGAACTAGGTTTTTGCCAGCTTTGTGTTCAAGGATTTATGTTCCTTCTTTGGTTATGTTTTTCACAATATATTCCTCCTTATATATGATATCTAATTTCAGCTGACCAGAAAAAAAAGAAAGAATGTTTTATTTTCCTATAAGCAGTATAATCTGAAAGTTACAAGCTTCCTATCTTTAGGGTTACAGGCTTAAGATATACATATATATATATATATTACTTTTCCAAGATAAGTTCAAAACATGTGGAAGTACCATGGTGTCTATGATAAAAGTTTAAAAGTTTCTACCTCAAATTTGGGGTTCAATTCCCAGAAAATGTATTTCTTGCAGAGAATGTATATGCTGAATTGTTTGTCGATCCGAATGTTACATGAATAAATTTATCTGTAAAGGTGTTCATATGTGATAAATATCACATATGTCACATGCAATTTATCACCATTTGTAATACAGATAGAAATTATATAATTATGTACCCAATCTTAAAAAAAAAAAAAGACAAGATTAAAATAATAATACTTCAAGTCTAAGAGCAAAAATTATATAGAACAGTAATTATTTATCATTACGAATCACCTAATCAGTTAGACAGTTAACTAACCTAATCAGTCGTGCTCTTCTCCGGCCTCTGGCTGTGGTGTAACCTGAAGTTACTTATAATGCAAGTAGCCTATTGATTCTGAGAATACCTAGGAAACGTGCCTTCTTGAGATCGTTGAGAGTCAAGCTCTATCCGAGAACAAGGTTTAGAGTTTATAAAAGCTCTGTTTATTAATCAAAATAAGTCGTCCCTTACAACACCTAAGGCATCGATATATATAGTAAATAATAAGTAAAACCCTAAAGAATAAGGATCATAAGTTTTCATTATCTTCTATGACAAGAAAAGGAGATAAAGCTCGAAACAAATAAGTAAACTTTAAGAAAAGGAAAATAGAGTAAACACCAAAGCCAAGAAGAAGTAGGATGACGCTGCATCAGGCTGTGAGAATAAGATCAACGAAATCATCTCTCTCTTTACTGTATCTCAGCGCTCTCTATTTGATGGCCTTCATGTTGTATTCTTCTCTTTCTATGGCGTTCCTCTCTGTCTCTCCTCATCCATCACAGCTTGCTCCCCTCTCGTTGCCGTCACCTTCGCTCAACAGTCCTCAGCTTCTGTTCCTGTCGCTCAACAGCCATTGCTTTCTCGTGTCTTCTCACTAACGGTACAAAAAAACCGTCCTCCTTCTGACCTGTGTTAAGATTGGTCCCATCACCACCGGACGTCTTCTCCGTATCAACCTATCTCTTCTGGATCCAACATTATCTTCTACGATGAAGGTTCCAGCATGTTCAGTCAGTCAACTTGTTGGGTTCACGATATCTGAACTTTTCTTGGGATTTAACGGAAGAATCCTTTCGAAAATTACCACCTGCCACCGCTGTGGTTTATCTTTGCTCATTAAACGGCTCAGTTGCTTGTCTTGCCATCGATTGAACTGCAATTGACAAGGAAGCTTTTTAAGTTTCCGGTCAGATCTGATACAGTGTCGTGGGATCCTTGTCAGTCACTGAACTATTCATTGTCTCAGGTCTCCTCAGTGGAATCATCTCCTTCTCAGTTGTTTGATCTGTACTTTTTGGAGGGTTCCCGAAGAGCTTGTTCAATCATAATCACCTATCTCTGGATCTAAATCCTTTTCCGGAGGTTCCCGAAGAGATTTGGCTTCTATCTTTCTCTTAGTTGTAGCAGAGCTCTCCCCATCAAAATTACTCATCATGAGAGGTACTATTCTCTCGATTTCAAAGCCAAAGAACATTTTTGTCCTCCATGATGTTTGCTACCTTATGTGATGGTCCTTTTGGGGCAAGAAGGTAAAACAAAACTCATTCGGATGAGAATCGAGGTTTTGGAACTTAACATCACAATTTACTGTGACTATTTTTAAGTGTGAAGAAATTTGAAGGACAGTGTAGCTTTCTGTGGTTTTACTTGTGTAGTATCATTCAAATCTGTTGTTCAAAAAAAAAAAAGTATCATCGAAATCTCTTTCGACATTTTTATCAAAATTGGTTAAGTTTGTCTCTCTATCGTCCTTCTATTACTGTGTTCTAGAAAATATCTATTAGGTATGCACATTGATTGTCCGATGAGGCTTTTATCTTTGTAATCGCTTAAGAGTGTAGTATGAATGAAATTTGTTTTGTCCAAAAAAAACATAAAATATATATAAGATGATAATGCGTCCTAAAGCCTTGATGACAATAGACTTGCAACACATTTTTTTTTGATGACCCAGGTTATCCGGACCGTAAAAACCCGACTTCGAATCCAGAGAACCGAGCTTCCACAGAACAACTGGGTCAACGCCTTGTTGGTAAAATGTTCGACACATATTAACGTTAGATTTGTCTAGTTTTCTCAGAATCTCAGTGGATAAGTCTTCTTTCATATGTGCTTTAAGTGTTATGGGGGACCTTGGTGAATCGTCCTGGTTTATCCTGCAATCAATATCATTTTTCTTGAAATTTACATATAATCGCATAAAATATAGTTGCATATTTACATGGATATATTGTTTCTACAACGTGAACTCAAGTAGTGTAGGCTTATTTTCTTGTTGAATTTTTTTTTATAATTGGTTGTATTCAAATACGATATCACTAGGTTAAGATCCGCACCTTGCGCGGAATAAATATTATATAAATTAGTTTTACGTATTACATGTTCTTTTACATATTATTAAATAATACATATATATTGATAATTAAAATCTCAGTAAATATTACGTATATGATTAAATTGGTGCAAAGACATAAATAAATTTTATTAATTCAAACAAACACTTTTTCTATTTTATAAGATATAAAATTAAGTTTTGATGATATTAACATAGATATATAGTACATTTTTAATATTGATATATGTTAAATAATATTTTATACTCATATTGTTTTTTGATCATTTGTATTTTCTGTAACAAAAATTTTGAATCACCGATAACAATTTTTTTTGTGGGATGTTTAATAATTTTAGTCATTTATAATTTTAAAAACATTATGAAAAGTTTTATAACTAAATATTAAGTTATCAATATTTGTTCAAATTTTTTATCAAACAAAAAATCAAAGCAACTTTCGAAATTAAAATACATATGTAGTTTTATATGGTACATAATTTATTTTAAAAAATATTAATATTTATTAAATAAGACTTCTTATTATATAATTTTGTAATCATTTATATCTTGTTATAACAAAAAATTTAAACCATGAAAAATTCAATGTGAGATTTTTGACAACTTTAGTCATTTATATTCGTTTTTAAAATTTCAAAGTATAACATATACAGAAAAATCTAAATTTTTACTATATTAATGTAGTTGTTTAATTTATTTTAATATGTTAAAATTTAAAAAATGATAGAGAATAGACTAATTTTTATCAAATATTTATTACTAGGTGTTTTGCCCGCGATACGGGCTTAAACATTTTCATAAATTTTTGAAAAGTTCTTTGTACATTATATTCATTATACTAAATTAAATCTTAAAATAACTCAATATTATATTTTTAATTATATAATTAAAAAAATTATTTGATTAATATTTAATTATATAATTTAAGTTTTTAACTTTTTACTAAAATACTTTTTCAGATAACAATACAATATATATAAAAATATCTTTTTTAGTTATATTTTTAGATTTTGCATAATTCAATATTCTATTTTTAATTATATAATAAGATTTTTATTTGATTAATATTTAGTTATATAATTAATGTTTTTAACTTTTTACTAAAAAACTTTTTCAGATAACAATACAATATATATAAAAATATCTTTTTTAGTTATATTTTTAGATTTTGCATAATTCAATATTCTATTTTTAATTATATAATAAGATTTTTATTTGATTAATATTTAGTTATATAATTAATGTTTTTAACTTTTTACTACAAGACTTTTTCAGATAACAATACAATATATACATCAATTATCTATGTTTAAATTATATTTTCAGATTTTGGATAATTCTTACTATTATTAATTTTAATCAATTATCTAATCAAATAAATTAAAATTTCGTTTTTATTTTTTAATTTATTTATACATTTTATTCATTAATGGTATAAACGATATTAACCACTCTAACTTTTAATGTGAGAGTTCAATTCTAAAAATTTACTTCGCAAATAATAGTATATATTCAAAATCATTAATTGTCATATATACTTTAGCCACATTTGGTAATTCCGTTATTTTTATTTAAGGAAACAATGAAGAACATTAATAATCAATTTATGATTAATTTAATAAAAAGTTATAATATATTTTGATTGACCAATATATTTTTTTAAGGATTCTAAAAATGATTATGACAATAATACGTGACTACAAAAAAAATGTTATAATCCGGAAGTTGACATAATATCGACCACATGTGATATGATCGTAAATGTATGCGTGAAATAAATAGCTCGACCAATTTTATAGTTTTCTAACTTTGCGGCCATTAATTATATTAAAAAAGATTGTGCTCACTTTCGAGTTAAAGCATAATCTGAGTAGGAGGAGAATGGACCACGTACAAATACGATCGCAACCTTCATTAATTTTATACGGTCTCAAGTATCAACATTTAAAAAAAAAAAAAAAAAAAAAAAGTATCAACACGTAAAACAGTATGATCAACCCTTCTTTCTATCAGTCACGTTTCTATTTCTGTTTCCGCATTCGTATCTTCCAACGAAATTTGAACCGACGAAAAAAAACATCGTATTGTTGGCACTTATAATTAGGTGAAAACTAAACACTGGTCATATAATTTATACTGATACACTAAGCTGTACATGAGTTGTTTGTAGGGGTGTTCAAAAGACTGCATAAATAATACTATGAGATGGGTTTATTAGGGCCTCAAATATACGGTGAGATGCTTTCAGCGATACGTGTAAATATCATCAGTCTCAGATTTTCTTACATTTCAAGTTAACATGCATTGAGACTCTTGCTCTTGTTTTCTTTTGTTTGATAAAGGTTATTCAATTATTAAAAACACTTACATATTTAACATAATATTAAAACCCCCACAGAAAAAAAAGTATTAAACCTCACGTCTCTCCGATAAGTAATGCATAAACATGAACGGTAAGATAGCAACCTTTCATTTATTATCTAACCATTTCTTTTTCTTAGTCTATGTATTATGAGAAATATCTTTCTTATACATGTAATATGCTCATCCATACGAATTATTTCCTATGAAAAAAATCCAAAATAAATTAATAGCAATAAAAAAGGATAAATATCAACACTTATAACCATGCAAACAAGACTCTTCTACAAGTAGAGATCCCTACCTCCTTTGTCTCTCTTTAATATTGTGTTCGTGTGAGATCTAACAACCTTTTGAATCCGACAAGAACGAGACACAAACACATTGTAACATGTTAGGAAGATTAAGAGATGACATGAAGTACTCTGGCCTCGATGAGGAGCAAGACGAGAGATCCTTCTACTATGGTGGAGCCTCCGTACCATTCGTATGGGAGTCAAGGCCAGGTACACCCAAACACAATCACTTTTCCGAGTTCTCTCTTCCCCCGCCACTCACGCCGCCTCCGTCTTATTACTCCTCCGGGATTTTGTCGACGCCAAAGAGACAGAACAAGGTGCGAGCAAAACTAACTAGAATCATGTCGACGTCTCTGTTCCATGACCTCAAGAAGGCCAGTAACAGTAGAAAGACGACGACCGACTATATTTCTGGGTCTACGTCTTCTTCATCCTCGTTTTCCTCGTCACCACATTCTTTGAGAAAACCAGTGAGTCATGTTACAAAGAGCATGAGTTTAGGTCGTCACCGACCTTGACCTTGACCCTGTGTTACTCCAATGGTGGAAGAAAAGGTTGAAATTCTTCAATGGGGAGCATGAATCCACTGGTAAAGCTCTCACCATCGGTGACATGAACAAAATTTGAATATGTTAATTTATTGTGTTCTTGATTCGTTCTGTCAGATGTTTGCTTCATTGAACAGAGTGTTATCTTTGATGTGTAATTGTAATTGTATGATGTATATCAGTATAAATATCTATATAGTTCGTCTCCCAGTAAAACCATGTAAAATATTATAAACCGATAGATCTTTTGTATACACAAAGATTAGCTTGTCATGTGTATTAAGGGGTCAGTGAAATATTCCATGTGAGAAGAAGCCTTAGCTATACAGTGATACGAACAAAACGGGTTTTGGTGTGTCATTGATATCCTTACTTAATCTAAGTCGCTACTAGATACCTCTTCTTCTTGCAGCTCAAAAGCATCGACCTCTGCAAAGTAGGCTTTCTGCTGCTCAATATAATCCTGATCCACATTGTCTTCTTTATGCTTCTTTACTGTTCGCTGCCTCTGTAATATAACCATAGATACATAATTAGATTTGGACAGCACCTTTAAAGCAACCAGTAAGTAATCTCATGAGAATATTTCAAAATCCACCTTAAAAAAAGAAAAGAAAAGAGTATAGAGAGCAACAGAGAAATATTACACTTCTAAGAGTATAGAGAGCAACAGAGAAATATTACACTTCTGATAAGTATATAACAGTGAATCTATACATTAATAATGTTGGGACTACACCAAAACTATAATTTTTTTATTAATTTATAGAAATATTAATTTATCGATATACTAATTGAAACAAAAACTCAATTTAGGACTATAAAATTATATTATTTTATAGAGATTTTTAGTGTATATTAATTTATAGATTATTAATTTAAAGAGGTTATACTTATGGCTAGAATTTTCTTGAATTTACCTTTTTGGGAGCCACTTTTGAGGGCTTCGTTTTGTTTTCATCTGCTTGAAGTTTCCTCTTCCTGTGATACAAAATTCGAAAAGACTAATTAAAACAACGACCTGCTTGAATTCTACACAGGCCACAAAATGCTAAACAAGTTTGATGAAACCAGTTATCACACCTAGATTTCATACAAATAAGATACTTTCCAAAACAAGAGAGCATATACAATGTTCTATCCTGATTCCACATGTCCATAGCTACCATTACTTATACAATCAAACATCACTGAATGAGTTTTCATACCCAGGGCTTGTTAACAAGTCAAGACGAAGGCGAGGCATTGCACTAGAGGAAGACACGTCTTTACTCCTTTTTCTCCCAGAAGCCTTCCTTCTAACAGTGTAAACCGAGTAAGGCTCAGTAAAATCCTTGTCACCAACACCTAAAGCATAACACAGTTCTTAAAAACATCAGCCTAAGGAACATGACGATGACACCCAACCCAACTAGTTCTCTTCCACTATAGCAAGAAACGTGACAAAGCAAAGATTCTTCCTTTCAATTCCTCAATAACCCTAGACTTGCGCACAAATTCAATTCAGCTCAAAATCGATATCCTAGAATCAAATTCGAGCAAACCCATTGTAATTGAAATCAATTACACTCACCGGAGCGAGGCCGAGGCGGCGCGGAGGCCGGGAAACCTAGATCCGCGGACATACGGCGAGTTACGGGTCTTAACCGGGAAGCGGCACGAGCGTCTGGTTTACTGAAATCATCCGGCTTCGAGGGAGGAGAAGACGTAGTGGCCGCCGGAGATCCCAGATCGGCGGACGCACGGCGAGTGACGGGCCTAACGGACTTGGAAACGGTTCCGGTTCCGGTTCCGGGAACAACCTTTGATGAGTTATTGGCATCTTGGGCTTTCTCCTTGAGGGAGGTTTGATCTACTAATCTCTTGAGAGAAGACGTGAGGCTCGGATTCGCGAATTTGACGGAGGAAGAAGAAGATGGATGTTGGGGAGTTCTGGAGATGGTGTTGGTGCAATCTCCGAGGGGTTTTCTCTGTGGTCTTCCTGCGACGGAACGGTGAGGTTCCATATTTCTCCGGCGAGTCGGAGTCTTCGGATTCACACTCGCTATTGGCGGGAAGGTGGAGGGTGGAAAGAGGAAAGGGGAAGAGTTCTGAAGAAGAGAAGTCTCGAGAGCTGGAGGATTCTATTGTTAGTGGGTTTGTGGGCCCATTTTTGATTAATTATTAGTTGGCCTATATGTTGTAGTTGATCACTGGTCAGTGTAAGGATGAACAAATCATTAGATATCAACATTGGTATGAATCTATTCCCAAAAATAGTTTTTCTTTTCTTTTCTTTTTAAGTTACAATCAACATTATAAAATGTTTGTGCTTGTATTCTTTTAAAGTAAGAATTAATTATATACTTATAAATAATACGATTTATCTTATTACAAAAATTAACAATATACAATCCCCTATATATTATTTGTGAAACATTTTTAAGTTGTAACTTAAGTTTTAATGCTGATGTGTCGTCACCACAGCTCTTCTCACAACCTTTTTTTAAGTGGACTAACATGACTAGAGAAATATAAAGAATGCCTATTAAAAACCATTAGGGTGTGACTGGTGACCAAGAGAATGAGGAGGAACACTATGTTCCTTAACATTCCTTAAACTTTTTACCATTCATGAAGAAAATGTTTTCCTTTTCATTCCTTTATTTGTAGAAAATTATAGAACAAATCAATTCCTCATTAATTTTGTTAAGGAACCATCATTCCTCATCATTCCTAAAATTTTATTCCTACTCATTTTTTTTTCCTATCCGTTCCTATTGTTCTCATAATGGTTACCAGTCATACCCTTAGTGTATTAGTGTTTTAATGTATACATATAAGTCGACGAAATCTGTAATTAATATTGGTTCATTGTGTTTTTTTTACGGTTTGTATTAAACCCAATGTAACCGAACATTTTAAAAACAGATATGGGCTGTGGTTTACACAATGTGATAATCATTACTTCACTGAGATTCAATTTATTATACTAAAGTGTATGATGGTGGGTTCGAAATATAGGTTGATTTTAATCAAATGAAGGGATCTATTATGGATCAAAATTTCTTGGTGTTTAGCAGTCATCTCATCTCGATGTTTTTTTTGGAGTGCATTACAGATTCAAATGAAGGGATCTATTATGGATCATACAATTTATACGTTTGTTGTTTCAGTGGAGTACAATAGGCATCTATGAATGTATTATGGATCATACAATTTCGTTTGTGTAGATGCATGTCCTACAAAACAATTAAAACATGGAGAATGTCATATACGTTAATATTGTGTTGGTTTATCAATTGAATCGTACCATCAATTGAAGTGTTATTCAAGTTTGTAAATGTCTAATGAAGAATATACATATCTATCATAATATTTATATATTCATTGTAAGGAAAATACATTTAATTTCACTTTATGTTGCATTTAGAAACTTTATTAGCATATTTATTGCATATTTAATATATGATTGGGCATATTGTCCGATTTTCCATTTCTATTTCTGTAAGCAGTTAATTTTTCGAGTAATTCCAGCGCAAGCAACATTATCTATCACGCAAATATATGAAATATGTTTATTGCTATCATAGATCAAAATCCGTAGATAACCATTTAATGAGCAGATATTGCAAATTCGAATTTTATTGTATAATAGATATATTCGCCAGCTTAATAAATTCTGGAGTAATTGACAACCCTAAATTTATAAGAAATTTAGGGTTTAATATTGGTTGGGACTAATAATTTCTTCTTCATATCAAAAGAGCCAATCATTTCTTCTGCCCATTACATGTGTCACCAGGCCAGGTCCATATCGTTTAAGAGCGACGAGTTTGCACGAGAATATAATAATTTTTATTTTAAGAACGTACAATATATTAATGATTGAACGTTGCAAAAAAAATGCTTATGGGTTGAACATCACATAGTATACATGTTTTTTGAACACATGAGTTTCATTAATTTGAATAGAAAGTAATTAACACAGATAAAAACAACAAATGAACAATCCAAAAAGCTCAAACAATGAACATATTATACATGTTAGTAATGTATTTTTTTTTCAAACTAATTAGCACAACAATGTTTACTAAATAAAATTATTTACCCGACACTCTTATCCCGCGCAAGGCGCGGATCTCTACCTAGTTTATCATATTAGAGCATCTATCTTATTAAAGTAAAAATACTCTAAGCTTTTGTTTGCCAACATAGATAACGGTTAAAAAAAATATAGTGTTGTTTGGAAACATGGATAGCAATATATTAAAGAAAAAAGTTATGGGCTTATATTATCAAAAAAATTTGGAAATTCATTATATTATGAAAAGAGTCATCTTTAAAATATACGAAAATGGATGGCCCAATCTAATTAACTAAAAACATCCTTGTATAAAATAATCATAAAACAAAATTTAAATTTCATATACATATTTCAAATCATAATATTAATTTAAAATTGATTTATATTAAAATTGATTCAAAAATATACATATATTCAAAAATTAATTTTACTAAAATATTTTTTATAACCATTATAACATGTTTTAAATATATTTAAGAAAAATAAAATACGAAGCAATTTCAAACACCAACGTAAATTATGATTTTTATATTTCATATTAAGTTTTAAAAATATAATATGTATGATTATTTATATGATGGTACGTATAAAATACTATTAATTATATAATTAATTATATGATGGTAGGTAAAAACACGATTAGTTATATCATGACAAATATATAGTATTTAATAGTGACATAAAAAAATAAATAACAACATATTTTTGCAATATTATATCTTCTATCTTATTAAAGTTGAAGTACTTGTGGAAATGTTTGGAAACAAGAATAACATAATTAAAAATAAATATAATGTTGTTTGAAACTTTATTTTTTTTAATTTATATCCATTTTTAAAATTTTAAAATATATTATATACAAAAAATCTAAATTTTAATTATCTAATAGTTTAATTTATTTTCATAATATAAATTAAACAAACGAAGATGATAAACAAATTGTTATCAAATTTTTATTATTCAAAATCATTAATTTTCATATATATTTTAGTCATATTAGATAATTCTGTAGTTTTTATTTAAGAAAAGAAAGAAGAATATTTTTATAGATTAATTAATTTTATGGTTAATTTAATAAAAACTATAATATATATTTAGATAGATCAATATATTTCTCTAAAGATTCTAAGAGTCATTCTAGTAATGACACATGACAACATTCAAATGCTGTAATGCTTATTTTTTAATATATAGAGATAAAAGATATGAACCAATTCACTTATCATCAATTAGTTTAGTTTGGAAATCTATCTAGAGAAAACTAAAATTAATGACTCGAGACGGTGAGAAATAGTGGTTTTGCTTACTGCGAAGTAAACTAATTGTTGACTGACAATGATATGAACCAATTCACTTATCGACAATTACTGTACTACTATCTAATAAAATAACAAACAATTAAACTTTTGACTGGCCCCATATAAAATGTAATTATTTATATTTTTATATATTAATTGAAAAACATTACGACATAGTTTTATAGATACGTGTCACCCTGAAGATGAAATTCAGAATTCCTAGAGAAATAGGTCGGTGCATCTTAATTTATATTATATTTTTTTTATTAAACTAACTATTAAATTGATAAATAGTGTACAAAAGAATATTTTCGTACTTTCTTTAAATAAAAGCTACGCCTAATGTGATTAACATATATGACAATTAATGATTATAAATAATAAATATTTGATAACAATTTTTGTTTCTTAGCTCCTTTTATTTTAATTTTATATCATTAAAATATATTAAACAATCACATTAACCATATAATAAAAAAAATTAAAAAAATTATATATTATATTTTGAATTTTTAAAACAACTATAAATTACTAAAA
>NW_013617688.1:25717-26109 GCF_000695525.1 Brassica oleracea var. oleracea | reverse complement strand
CCCCAATTTCCCATTTATTATTTGCAGACGATAGTCTTTTCTTTTGCTTGGATTCTCTTGTATATATGGAAAGGTAGAAACAACAAAGTTTTTAGCAATTTGGATATGGACCCGAGAGATACTCTCAAACTGGCAGAAACAGAATCGTTACTTTGGGTGGAAGCACAAAATTCTCAGACTCAAGACATGGAACGCACCCAAATTCAAGTATCTTCGATAATAACGAGTATACCAGGTAGATGGTGTTTTACAGACGGATCTTGGAAAAATGAGGATAGCTTTTCAGGGCAAGGATGGTATAGTACCCTGGAAGGCTATGATGGACTAATGGGAGCAAGGAACACGAGAGCGAGTCAGTCGCCACTACACTCAGAGATAGAGGCCCTTATATG
>NW_013617688.1:0-22266 GCF_000695525.1 Brassica oleracea var. oleracea | reverse complement strand
AAGAAGAAGAAGAAGAAGAAGAAGAATAGAAAGGCGGAGTAGAAGATGACGACGGCGTAGATTAGTTTTAGGTTCAATTAGGTTTTAGTTTAATCTGTTCTAATTAGTTTTTGGTTTAATGTGTTTTGGTTTATTTAATCTTTTAATTCTGGTTTAGTTTTACATTTATTTGTAATCTAATTTTAATTAATAAATAAAATTTATCTTTTGGTTACAAATTAATTTTTGATTTAATTCTAAATTACGTTATTTTTAATTAATTAATTATAATTATTTTATTTTCAATTATAACATTACATCTTTGTCATTATAAAATATTTCACAGCACTAAAAAAAGGCTATACAAAATTATATAATAGCACAAATCATATGCTAGAAAAAACTATCATATAGCTGATGATCAAAGCTATAATATATTTACTTATAATAGCACATGAAAATACGCTATGATAGAGGAGGGGTCTATTATAGCTGCGGCTGTCAGAGCGTTTACAAAAACGCTACGAAAGCCCTATAGTAGCGTTTTTCGGGTGCTACCAATACCGATATTTCTTGTAGTGCTGATTACCACTGTTTTGCTCAACAGCAACAACTACCCGGAGTGGTCAACGGAACTCCGTAACTCTTTACAAGCTAATCAAAAGACCGGCTTCATAGATGGAACAATACCAAAACCAGATACGGAACCAGATCTTTCTCGCTGGCCGGCTGCTAACTCAATGATTGTTGTATGGATTCGAACTTCAATAGATGCTAAAGTTCGTTCAACTGTCATGTTTGTTCCCGAAGCACACAAACTTTGGGAAACCCTATGCTTCCGCTTCTCCGTCAAAAACGGTACCCGCATACATCAACTTAGAGACGAGATTACCAACAGCAAACAAGAAGGTCAATCGGTACTTGAATACTAGGGGAAACTTACTAAACTATGGGAAGAGCTATAGAATCTTAAGACTACACGACCGTGCACTTGTGCTACAGCTGCGGAAATAGAAAAAGAGCCTGAAGATGCTCAAGTCCATAAGTTCTTATTCAGACTTGATGATTCTCGCTTCATGTCTCTTCGGTCCTGCATTACAGATGAAGATCCTCTACCCGATCTTAACGTTGTTTATTCTCGAGTTATTCGAGAAGAACAAAATCTTATTGCTACCAAAACTAAAGAACAACGCTCCGATGTTCTTGGATTCTCTGCAAAGATGGAACCAAGTAAGGTCAAATCTACTTCTACGGACAACACAAGCTACCTCTCGCGTGATCCTAATCGCTCCTGCACTCATTGCGGACGAAAAGGACATGAAGTCTCCGAGTGTTTTCTGGTCCATGGGTATCCAGAGTGGTACCAAGAACAATATCAACGGTCAACTACTACAACTCCGGGACAGAATTCAGAAAGCTTTCGTGGAGGAAGAGGAGGACGTTCAGGCGGAATTCCAGGACGTGGTTGCGGATGAGCTTCTCATACTACGGCCTCCATCAGCAATGACCAGATAGCCTCGTTGATCACACTACTTCAGAATCAACAATCCAATCTAACCTCGGAACGTTTGTCGGGTAAAACAAATATAACTGATGTGATTCTTGATATATGAGCTTTTCACCACATGACTGGTGATCTTTCACTTCTCTCTAAACTCACGAATATGTCACCCTTATCTGTGACTTTCGCGACTGGACAAGCATCTCATGCTACCAAATACAAGACTTTGCAACTCAGGAAAGATTATTCTCTTCATGATGTCCTATTTGTGCCAGATTTTGACTGCACTTTTATCTCGGTTTCGAAATTATTAAAACAAACTGGATGCATCGCTATATTTACTGATACGTTGTATGTTTTACATGACCGTTTTTTGAGGACTATGATTAGAGCAGGTGAAGAGCGTGAGGGGGTTTATTATTTTACGAGAGTCAAAGTAGCACGGGTTAATGCAGCATCATCTTCAAAGCATTCTTCAGCGGTTCTGTGGCATCGTCCTCTTGGGCACCCATCTTACAAAGTGTTATCCACACTACTGGTTTTGATAGTTTTAAACTATATCCTCATGATTTTAGTCAGTGTGAAATTTTTTTCCGTGCTAAACAAACACGAAAGATGTTTCCTAAAAGTTTTAATAAAGCTGAGACACCTTTTTATCTTCTTCATTGTGATGTTTGGGGACCATATCGTATCCTTTTTTCCTCTGGTGCAAACTATTTCCTCACCATTGTAGAGGATTTCTCGCGTACAGTATGGAAATATTTGATGTTGAAAAAATCAGAGGTATCGAAACTACTACAAAACTTTTGTGCTATGGCCGAGAAACAGTTTGGGTACAGCGTCATGATGGTTCGATCAGACAATGGCAGTGAATTTATGGTGTTAAAAACTTTTATTCCAGACAAATGGGTTCTTACATCAGACGTCATGCATCGATACACCACAACAAAACGGACGTGTGGAAAGGAAACATCTACATATTCTCAATATTGCTCGTGCTTGTTTATTTCAAGGTCGTCTACCTATTGAGTTATGGGGAGAAAGTATAATGACTGCTGCACATATTATAAACCGGACTCCATCTCCGGTGTTATAAGGCAAAATTCCTTATGAATTGCTTCACGGAAAACAACCTGACTACAATCTCTTCAGTGTATTTGGTTGCCTTTGTTATGCTCATCGACGTGCACGTGACAAGGATAAATTTGGAGAGAGAAGTCGCAAGTGCATCTTTGTGGGATATCCATTTGGAAGCAAAGGATGGCGCCTATTTGATCTCGAACGTAATGAGTTCTTTGTAAGCCGTGATGTGACTTTTTTGGAAGAGATGTTTCCCGACAGTGACGATTCTTCTTATGTGTCTCCTCCGGTGCATCAGACTAATATACCAGTTGATGATTTGGTTGAGTCAATTGGTGAATCAAGGGGGAGTAATACCTCTACACATGCACCGTATCAAACACCAATAGCTCTGCCTTCATCTCTGCCATCTCCTCCTGCTTCCCCTGATGATTTAAATCCTCCAGTGTCTTCTTCAGACATTATTGCTTCTTCTTCTTCTGCTGAGCCAATACCATCTTCTATAGAGCCATCACTGCCTGCTGTAGTCTCGCCTGAGATGACTCATGATCCTCCTTTACCCGGTTTGTTTGAGGTTTTAGGACGAGGTCAACGCAGCAAGAAACTGTCTATACTTCTAAAGAACTTTGTTACAAATACAGCTCAAGATACACACCCCCTCGCGCTCCTGCTACCTTCGATCTTGATCCTTCGATAACGGTTTCAGGTAAGACACCATATCCTATTGCTAATTACTTACGTACTTCTGTCTTTATTAAGCAGCATCAAGCATTCCTAGCAATTGTCACTACGGAATCAATACCTAAACATACAGTGAGGCTGTACGAGATCCATGGTTCAATGGCACAATGAAAATTGAAATTGTCGCCCTTGAAGAGAATCATACTTGGGATGTTACGCAGCTTCCACCAGGTAGGAAAGCTATCGGCTGCCAATGGCTATATTCAAAGAAATATAATGCTGATGGGACTATCCAGCGTCCCAAAACTCGTCTTGTTGCACTTGGCAATTGAAAGAAAGAATGCTATGATTACAAAGATACGTTCGTTCCAGTGGCTAAGATGAACACAATTCGGTTTCTTCTTGCAGTATCCACAACTAAGGATGGGAAGTCCATCATATGGATGTACATAATGCCTTCTTACATGTTGATTTAGTAGAAGAAATCTATATGCAGTTTCCACTTGGATTTAAAAGTAGCAGCCCTAATTAATTTTGTCGCCTACGAAAGTCTCTCTATGGCCTTAAGGAAGCACCTAGATGCTAGTTCTCTAACTCAGCAAAGCTCTCTTACCATTTGGATTTATTCAGAGTCATGAATATTACTCTCTCTTCTCTTATGTTAATCATACCAAGAATTTTTGTCTGCATATCTTGGTCTACGTTGGTGATTTCATCATCGTTGTGAATGATATCTCCATCATTCAATAATTTAAGAACTACCTCCAAACATGCTTTAAAATAACGGATTTGGGCAAGATGAAATACTTCCTATGTTTGGAAGTTGCTCGTGGCCCTGAAGAAATTTTTGTTTCTCAACGCAAATATAGGCTGGATATAGTTGCTGAATGTGGTTTACAAGGCTGTAAGCCATCTTTGACCTCAACAGAACTTAACCGCAAATTAGTCACGGCTGGTGATACAAATTCACATGATATTCTCTCGGATCCTCACAAGTACCGTCGGTCGCCTCATCTACTTGACTTTCACTCGTCCTGATCTCAACTACATCATTAACATTCTTTCTCTATTCATGCAAAAGCTTCTTGAAGATCACTGGCAAGCTTCCCTCCGAGTCGTACGCTATCTAAAAGGGACTCCAGATCAAGGTATAATGTTGCGTGCTGAAAGTAACATGAAAATCACTGCCTATTGTGACGCTGACAGGTCATCTTGTCCTTCTTCTCGGCGGTTTCTCAGTGTGTATGCTGTATTTTTTTGTGATTCACTCGTGTCGTGGAAAACAAAAAAAGCAACCAACTATTTCTAGATCTTCAGCTGAAGCTTGAATACTGCGTCATGGCTGACACTACCAGCGAACTTAAATGGCTTAAGTGCCTTCTTCTCATGCTTGGCTTCTCACTTGATCAACCTATTGAGATACATTGTGAATGCGATTCACATTGCTACTAATCATGTTTTTCACGAGCATACTAAACACGTGGAAAATGATTGTCATACTTCTCTTGATGCAGTGAAAGATATGTTTCTACAGCTCGAACATATATCTACAAAGGAGCAACCGGCTGATCTACTTGCAAAAGCTCTCCCAACACCACATTTCAATATATGTTGTTCAAGTTGGAAATTCAGGATACCTCATTGCCAACTTGAGGGGGAGTAAAGGGATAAACATGAAGATCTTCCTATTCCTACTATTATTTAACCTTATCTCTATTGTATCATTATCTAGTTAGCATAGGACTTCATATGTTGTATATATACTCATTATATTGAATCAATAAATGTATGCTTTCATAACATATTTCAAAGAGTACTCTTCCTAAATAATTACGATGAACCCTCACAACCAAATCTCGGCTACGTTAGAATCTCAAACTTCAACAATCAACAGCTCTGCTCTGTTAAAACGTTTCCATCTCACATTCGCTATAAAAAAAAGTTTCATGATGTCGGTTGCAATATTGAAACTTTGCCTCCTTTCATTTCATGCCAAGAATGGGAATATGTGACCTCGGATGTTGCGTTCAAGGACATATGGACAACAATATGTTACATTTCAGCTTTGAGACAAAGCATGACATGACCTTTAGAATGTGCTGTAGAATGCAGCAAAAATCTTGCTATTCCAATTTCCTTGGAAAGATGGCAACCAAAACTTTATTATAATTTAACGAACACACTTACTGCTAAGGATACAACGTATTATGTAAATGATACGCTTAATCATTCTCATTATTGTTGAAGCCGAAAACCGATAATTAAATTTAACGAGTAATCAAACAATAAATAGAGATATTAGGGCCAAAGATTCTATTTATTTAAAGTGTACAAGTCGAACCGAGAAAAGAGGTCAATTTTTTGACTCTACAACAATAAGAACAAATAGTCAATAGCTGAGAGGTCGTAGTCATTCTCTCTCTCTCCCACTCCGTCTTAACATATATTCTTATCTTATATACCTCTCCTTCTCTTTGCCTCACCTTCTCTCCATGAGCATCATTACAATTATGCTCAAACACAGTTGTCGATGGATCAGTTGATAGCTACCAACAGCACTGACACTAGGTCTTGCGTCCTGCTGTGACGAGCCATCCCATCGCTTGTCAGAAGCCTTCTGGACGAGCAGGTGAGGAGCAATTATCAAAGATAAAAAAAATTTATGGGCTCTTCTTCTCCTTCTTTGGACCGGGTCAGCTCGTGGAACTGATTGAATATGCGGGCTCATATCCAACAAATTTCCCCTAGACAGTCGTAAGTAAATCGCAGGTTCTTTTATGAAGCTTCGCATGTATGAACTGGGCCGGCTTTGCTTCTTGAGTTGCTTTTTACATTTCATCATCGGATTGGGCGGTTTTCTTTCTTGTCTATCGTGAGGAAGCGTCAGCGAAGAGTCGCGTCGCTTAGTGATGATATTTTTATTTTTTGCTCTCCTACAAGTTTTCTCCTTTTCTTAAAACTGTTGTCAATACCCTTTTATAAATAAGGGTTGATTTTGTTAGTTTCGTTCGCCTGTTTCTTTCTTTATTACCAAACCACTCGCTTTTTTTTTGTTTGCTTTTGCCACCGTAGGATTGATTCTTGAATCATCAAATGCATTATGAAGAATAATTTGTAATTGGTTATCATATCACATAACTGGTTGCATGCTATACTCTTTGTAAAAGATAGTGGCAACTCTCCAATTACAAATATTTCATTTGTTGCCTCCCTAGAAACAGCCTCTGGACTTTATTCTTCAAGCAGCCTTCTTTACTAATAACATGTTGGCTTTGGACTTGATCTGACCTTCTTGCCACGTCTTGAACTTCTTACAATTTTGAAGATGATTGGACAAGTTTGTTGTTCTAGATTTGTTGGACATGTGAATTGCTTCACACGGTAATTGTGTATGCATCTGTCCCGATTGTTTTTAAGTATCTTGAAATGATTCCACAGATCTGACCTTGTGGGGAGTAATGTTTAGCTCTACTTGCTTTTACTTCATTATTATCTTCATTTGAACAAGATTGCTTCATTTTCTGTCTTTGATCAGTATCTGAAGTCATGAAATCATCATAATCTTCATCTCTATGTAAGCCTTTGTTAATATTATCTTGAAAGGGAGATGATGATGAACCCATCTGTTAATATTAAACAGCGAAAAACATGTAAATCAAACGAAACACCATCAAACTGAACACAAACAATTTACGAATACCGTCAAACAAAACACAAACTGAATGTTTAGCTCTACTTGCTTCATGGGGAGTAATGTTTAACTCTACTTGCTTTATGGGGAGTAATGTTTAGCTCTACTCGCTTCCTTTAGCTCTACTTGCTTTACTGATCGCAGAGAATAATGTTTAGCTTTACTTGCTTTATGGGGAGTAATGTTTAGCTCTACTTTCTTTTACTTCATTATTATCTTCATTTGAACCAGATTGCTTCCTTTTCTCTATGTGATCAGTATCCGAAGTTATGAACTCATCATAATCTTCATCTCTATGAAAGCCTTTGTTAATATTATCTTGAAAGGAAGATGACGATGAGCCCATCTGTTAATATTAAACAGCGAAAAACATGCAAATCAAACGAAACACAATCAAACTGAACACAAAAAATTTACGAACACCGTCAAACAAAGCACAAACTGAACACCATCGATCCACAAGAATCATCTGTCATGAACCAAAACATGTTTCTAATTCTTTGATGAGCTCTTCTCAAAACCTCTTTAACTTTATCAATGTACAGGACTGAATCCCAACCAGTTTTTTTTTGATTCATCCATTAACTAAGATATACTCAAACTTGTAATATCCACTCGCTACGATCATGTAAATGAAACCGAACATAAACAAGTCAATCAACCAAAAGAACAACTTGTAATGATCTTCAAAAACTCCACCAAACTGAACACAAATAATCATATCAAAAACCTTTACTTGTTGTTTAAGTTTAAAACCAACATCATAACTTTTCATACAAAATCGACAATCTTTTAAGCATCACACAACAAACACAATCAAACAGAATTAAACCTTTTAAACCTCTAAATTATCATACAAAAAATCAAAACAAAAGCAATCAAACAAAAATTGAGAATCACCTTTGATTGATTTCTCGGTGTCGAAGAAGAAGATGTTTTTTGAAAAAAAAATATTTTGTATTAATTTATATATAGTATGATGTTTTAGTTATTAATTAATGCCAACTTTTAACCATTTGTTTATTACATTTAAATTGTCATAATAAATTATATTTTTATTATTTCTGATTCATGGGAGCTAAGAGCATTAGCATTGGTGCAAAATGGTCAAGTTCCAAAAGTTGAATAAAATATTGTTATCTAATTATATAGTTGTAGTTTGTTTCCTTTAAATAACTAAACCATTAAAAACTAAAATATAGAAAAAAGTCTCTCCTAAAAAAACATATGTCTCTCAAGAAAGAACAAATTTTCCTCTTTCTCCTCGTTTCACCTTTTTCATTTATTTTTTTATATTTTAATTCATGAGAGACTCATTAAAATCTACTAGTACGCATGTCTTAACTCTCGTATTTTGGTGTATCTTTTCTCCTATTCTCCACAGCTTCTCTGCTTTGTTTCTATTTTTGTGATTATAAATATTTGGTGTATATTGCAAGTTAAAAACATCTGTTTTGTCGACACTCTTTTTTATTCTTGTACCTATGGGCCTATAGCTAGGCATAAAATATGAAAATCAAAACCTAAACCGAACCTGAACAAAAATCTGAACAATATCCAATTCAAAATATAAAAGTATCTGAATCAATTTTGTAGGATGTTTCGAAATATATCCAAACTCTAAGTGTTACCAAACTAATCCAGATAGATAATCTAAAAAAAAATCGACCAAAAGAAAACCCAAACCTAAATCCAAAAATCTCAATTTGAATGTCCAAATTATTATCCAATAGAAATATATGAAACATATATATATATATATATATATATATATATATTTCAGATATTCGATTCCATGATTGTTTTAATATACTATGTAAATTAAGTATTTAAAATTTAAATAGTTATCTTAAATGTACAATTACATATAAACAATTATTTATTTCTTATGTTTTTTTAAATTGTTACTATGGGTATATTCGAACCGCTATAACCCGAATCCAAATGTACTTTATGGGTTTTAGGATGTATGTCAAATTAGAACCGAACTTAAATTATTTTTTCTGAGCCCGACTTTGTACTTATAAAATTTTTAAATGAGACTTAATACGAAGAATCCTAAAATTTGAAAACCCGAAATACTTGATCCAAACTTTAATGGATACCCGGGCACCCGGACCTACTTGTACCCCATAAATATTTTGCCAAAAATTTCTAACTTGGTGGTTTAGGGTGTTATTGGTTGCATATGTTGAAATCAACTCCATTAGATTTAAAATAGGTCAGATTTTATAAGTTTTTATTCACTTACAATCTAAACTAAACTATTTATTTTAAGTTCTTCTCATTGCTTTTTATCAATAAACTTTTTATTAATATTTTCCATTTGAAAATTCCAACTTAATTAACGCATATAACTAAACATATTCTAATATAATATTCACATTTTATCAACGAAAATAATAGGAACAAAACAATTGAATTAGATATTTGATGTCGGTTTAATTTTGTTGGTATACTTCTCCCTTCAGATTTTAGTGTCTTTTAATTTGAAAAACCAATAAAAGAAAGGGCTAATTTGCCTAATAGCCATATATCGTGTGTAAATTAGGTAACTAGCATTGATTTTGACATAATTTAATATCAGACATTTACATCACTTCTTAACCGGTTTTACCCCTTCCCTTGACAAGTTTTCAGTCAACATGTGTGATAAGAGATGACGTTTCAAGTTGCGAGAGTAAGAACATATGGTTAAAAGTGGATCTCTAATATTCCATATGAAAGAAAGAAGAGTCATTCACATTATATATTAATTGACCATATATATGCAACGATTATTCTATTCCATATCAGCAAAGTATTATATGATTATGATCTCACCCAAAACCTCTGATACTAAACATTATCCATCTCCTACCCATAAATTAATACTAAACCTAAATCCCAACTTCAACCCAAACCCACCCCAACCCCTAAATACTAAACTTTAAATTTTAGTCAATAAATCCTAAACCCAAATATAAACCATAAATCAAATAATAAACTCAAAACCAAAATAAAGTGGACCAAAAATAAATAACATAGTACATATTGGTTAAATTATTAAATGTCAATGATTGCATGGAATAAGTTAATGCTGACCCCAATCAAACTCTCTCACGTTCTAAATACTAAGCCCTAAACTCTAATCACTAAACTCTCATCCAAAACCCTAAACCCAAATATAAACCCTAAACCCAAATAAAATGTAAAAAAAAAAAATAACATAGAACATATTGGTGGAACTCAAATGGAATAGAACACAATAACAAAAAACTGTTCATCTTATTCCACATGCGACATGAATACTAAACCCTAAACTCTAATCACTAAACCCTCCTCCAAATATAAACCCTAAACCCAAATATAAACTTTAAACCCAAATATAAACCATAAACCCAAATAGAATGTAAAAAAATAAATAACATAGAACCTATTGGTGGAACTCAAATGGAATAAAACACAATAACAAAAAAACTGTTCATCTTCTTCCACACTCGATATGAATTTACTTCAAATTCATATACATACATGTTTTGGCGTCATATACATACATGTTTTGGCGTCTTCGTAACTGTCGCTTTTAGAATCCGAGAAGCCTCTTCTTTTCGTCACCGATTAAACCTCCTAAACCGGCCTTCTCCTCCACAAAACTTCTCCGGGAACACAGAGTAACGTCTTCATCGTTCAATTCTGCAAGTTCAAATCTGCAGAAGAATCTATTCACTTTTCCAAATATTAGCAATGAAAAACATATCTAGTGAAAGTGTGTGAGCAACAAATGGCCACGTTTTATCTTGCATAGTAAATAATTGCAGCTTAAATTATTTGTTTCTTGTACCGGTTGTTTCCAAAGGCAAAATAGCATTATTACATAAAATGGATTGGATGTATCGAAAAGTTAGGTCAAATGGCCATCTAGTAAATTATGCTTTTTTTTTTTTGCGTTATACGCCCCAATTTCTCTAAAAGAAAATATATGTTTAGAAAAGGAAATTTGTGTTCAAGAAAAGGAAATCTGAGGCCAAATGGTCAACGTAAACATTCGGCTTGTTAAGAAAAGGAAAAGTTTGGGTGGGGCAATAAGGAAAATCATAAACATATACAGTGTATATATATATAATCAATCACACACAACAATACTCACTGCTCTTTTCGTTTTCTGAATAACCTAAAAAAGGAAACAAATCGCAGATACAGACTAGAGTGCTTCTTCTTGTGGGAGATGACGACGACCATCCGCGAAATCTGGTCTTGGAACAAGACAGAAGAGATGAATTTGGTGCGGGAATCTCTTAGAAGCTGCAATTACATCTCTGTAGACACAGAATTTCCCGGGTGTCTGAAAGAGACCGCCATGGAAGCTAGCGAGGAGACCCGTTACCAAAACCTGAGGTTCAATGTGGACAAAACCAAACCAATTCAACTGGGTTTCTCCTTATTCGACAGTGAAGGAGCAATCAGCGGAACCTGGGAGGTCAATTTCTCCGACTTCGACGAGACAGAGGATCTTTGCAACGAGAAGTCCATCGCCTTCCTCAAGCGCAACGGGCTCGATTTCAAGAGAATCAGAGAGGAAGGAGTTGGCATCAAAGATTTCTTCACAGAGTTTACTCGGATGGTTAAAGATGAAGAAGACAAGAAGATTATTAATTGGGTTACTTTTGATGGATCGTACGATTTAGGTTATATAATTCAAAGCATGACCGGGCGAGAAAGGCTTCCCGACACGTCTCTTGGGTTTAACGAAACGGTTCAGAAACTCTTAGGGCTAACTTTCGACGTGAAGAAACTTGCGGGACAGTGCAAAGGACTCAACAGCCGTTTCGGGTTGCAAAGATTAGCTGACGAGCTTGGCATCAGACGTGTCGGAGAAGCCCATCACGCTGGCTCCGACAGCCAACTGACGGCTCGTGTGTTCGCTAACATAAATCTCACTTTCTCTCGTGACCTAAAGCGGAAGCGAGAACATGAACGAGAGATTGTGATGATAAGGCGGGAACATGACCGATTGCAACAACATCTTTTTATGCAGCAAGTGATGGAACAAGAGATTCTTATGCGCAGATGTGTGCCAAGAAGATGTTATGGACCAGTCCATCCACCTAGACCGATCATTTATGCTCATTATCCATCTCCCCGTGGCTACTTTGTAGTGCCGGTGGCACCTAGATTGTCAAGGAATGCAGGACAGTGAAACATTCGTCTTTTCTTTACGTTAATTGTTCAACTACTGTATGTATATATTTGTCATATCCTTCTTTTAAATACAAATACTAACTTTTCTCACTGAAGCTTCTGTGTTTACATTCTTTCAACTTAATTTTCTAACTGCAACACGATAATAACACTTTCAAATATAACATGTTTTCACCAACCCTGAACCTCAGAGACAAATATACTACTATAATAGCCTCTATTAAAAACAGTGATCCGTTTTTTACTCCAAAATCACTGTATAATCGTCAAGATTCTTCAAGAGCAAGATAAAAATAGGAGGTTGTTGGTAACGGCTGTATATTTTTTTTAAATATTTCATTGGTGACGGCTATATTGCTTGTAGTTTAGCGGTTGTTGATTTTTCTTCCCTTTACCTAGATTCGACAGAAGATTAGTACCTCATAATTACCTTAGATTTGTCTCAGCTTCTGTTGGTGAGTATTCTCATGCCACTTCAGCCCTATTATCCCTTGGTCGGATAACACTTTTATGTTTGTAGTGATCAAAGTTATTTCGCTCTTCCAGCTTGTGTTCAGTCCACAATTATGCAGGTTGATATCTCCTCCTGATTTTGATGCGTGTTGCCTTAATTTTTGGCTTTTCTTAATCATGTAATAAGAGTATGACTGATGAGAATGCTCTGTTTCTTCCACCATTGGTGAAGCTGCTAAGGGAAGGCTTAGATGGTCTCGAGAAGATCAATATGATGAAATGCAATTTGTTTGTAGCTCTTGTGACCTCTGTGCTTTCAATAGACAAGTTAGTAAATCATTTCGTTTTTTTTTCCTCCCTAATTTTCAGATGGTGGCGTTCGTTTCTCTGAGCATTATGATGAGTTTCCACTGGTCTTTGACTTCAACAAACAAGTACCTTACCAGATAATAGCCCTTCTTTATTATTTGGCATGGTAAGCGTATGACGAGGTACTCCGTATAAAATGCCTTTTTTTAGATCTCATTCGTTGTTCCTACACACACTATACTCACTTTTAACGGCGTAAGTGTTACTTTTGACCCTAAGCCATTACCAATCTCATGAACTAATATTGTGACATGAATACAAAACATCTGGTTAAGTTTCCTAGATCACCAAACCCACCAATGCAGGTTTCTTGTATCCCTCAATCTGAACCTCTAGATAACTCTCAACTCTTTTATGTCAAATGTGGTCAAGGTTGATATCTTTAGGCAATTTTCAGATTAATTGTTATTAGTGTATAATATTTCCAAAAAATTCAACTGATGTTTTATTTTTGAGAACTAATAACTAGGGAAGGTACGCATAACTTGTAACTTATATATATTTTTATTAATCATGAGATATTTTAACATATGTCAAAATTTTAAAAGGAAAAAATACAATCACATAATATGTTACAATTATCTTTTCTTTAGGATTTAGAAAAGGAAAATTTAGCATTAAATCAACTATTTTACAAATCATTTTTTTGTTTAGGATTTTTAAAAATTAAAATTCTTTAGAAAAAACTATTCAATAATTTTAAAAATTTTATACTATTAAATAATTTTAATACAATTAAAAAAATTTAAAAAATAGTTTCAAACATAATTTTAGATTTTCAAAAAGAAATTTTGAAAAAAAAAAAAAAATTTTCAAAAAACAAATTCAAAAAAAAATTGTATAAAAAAGTTTGAATTTGAAAAAGTATAATTCGAAAACATAAAAAATATTTTTATTTTTTAATTTATTTAAATAATGATTTATTATATATATAGATAACAAGGGTATAAGAATCTTTTGCCACTTAATGATGAATGTATTTTTAAAAATGTCTATTTAGTAGTGGTAAAGATGCAAAATGGTACAATGAAAGTGGTAAACGTAAAATTTCCCCAAATTTCTATAAATATACTATTAAATAATTTTTAAAATTACTTTTATAAAACTCTTTTTATCATCTTAGTATATATATTTTTAAGCATGAAATATTTTAACACATGTCACAATATCAAAAGAAATTTACAACAATAATATTCTGCAAATATCTTTTGTGTAGAATTTTAAAAATGGAAAATTACTATTAGAATTTTAAAAATGGAAAATTACTATTAAATACTATTTATAATAATTTTTAAATAAAATTTATTTTTTATTAACTCAGTATATATATATATATATATATAATTATAAAATATTTTAACACATGTCACCATCTTAAAACTTTTAAGTGACATGTGTCATAATCATGTTAATTAGCAACTTTGAAGAACCAAACTTTATATAATAAAATTATAGTTAATATATTAACATTAAATTATTATAAATATATATATATATATATATATATATATATATATATATATATTTATATTAGTGTAGTAATATTAAACCAACTCTATCTTAATATATATATATATATATATATATATATATATATATGAACGATGCATATACACATGTTCTCGTCAAAATAATAAGTTTCTTCCGGCATTATATATTTTAAAGAAGAAGTTGTCTTCTTTGGTTTTTATTAGAAATATTGATCCAATTTAAGAATGCTACAAAATTAAAGTCAAGATGTTAAAAAAAGTCAAGATGTTGATATCTATACTATTATTTGCGAAATAAATTTTTGCATCCGATCTCTCACGTTGAAAGTTAGAGCAGTTAATATATATACTACTGTTAATGAATTTTTATATATAGTTAAGAATGAATTTTATGTTAATAATATTATATTTATATGTTATATTAGATAATTGTAAATTATGATAAATTTGTCAAATAAAAGCATTTTTTTTTTCAAAAAAAAAATATAATTATTATATATATTGTATTGTTATCTGAAAATAATGTTTCTACTATAAAAGTTACAAATTTTAAAAACGATTTTTTTGTTAATAATATTAGATTTATATGTTATATTATATAATTGTAAATTATTATAAATTTTTCAAAATAAAACATACTAAAAAATGATAATTATTATAATTATATATTTTGTTGTTATCTGAAAATAATGTTTTCTAATATAAAAGTTAAAGAATTAAGGGATAAAAATATTCAAATTTAATATCAATTAAGCAAAAGTTTGTATAAAGATAAATTGTCAAAATAAAAATATTTTTAAAAAGACAATTCTTATATATATATATACATATATATATATATTGTGTTATTATCTGGAACTAATATTTTTCTACTATGAAAATTAAGAAGATTGTGCCCGCATATGCATGCAAAACACCTAGTAATATATGTTCTTAAAGTGCATAACTAAAAGAAATGTTGTACTACTATTAGGAATGTTTATGTTGAAGTTATAAATGATATTGCAATTGATTTAGAAGCAGTCCCGTGTAAAAAAAAATTAAACAAATGCACAAATTGTGTTCACAAGTTTTAGTAGAAATTAAGAACGAGACACAAAATATGTTAGCATATTACTGTAGCTATATATATATGTACATAAGTTCATCCTGAGTGGTTATAAGGAAGCATGAGTCGTTGTTACTAGGCCTGGGATTTTTATCCATAACAGAATACCCGAACCGGAACCGATCCGAAATGAACCAGTTCGGTTCGGTTTCGGTCCTAGACAATTTATCCGATGGGTATTAGTGTTAATTATCCATGGGTATCGGTTCGGTTCCGGTTTTTACCCGAAACCGAACGGGTACCCGTTTAATCCGAATTCTATGCTTAAAAAACATAGATTTGTATCTTCTGAGGGTCGAACCCGGGTTGATAGGCAAAGCAACAACTGTAATACCACTAGACTAGTTCAACTTTGTTGTATTTAATACATGTTACTAATATATATACGATTTCTATTTATTTTTCGTTTAAAAAATAAAATAAATAAATAAAAAACTGGTATATAATTATTTTATTTTGCAAATATTTATATAATTCACATAAGAAACGGGTACCCTGAACCGACCCGAAACCGGTAGTACCCGATCCGAAACCCGAACCAAAATCTACTAAGTACCCATTGGGTATAGAATTCATTTATCCAAAAAACCCGGACCCGATCGGTTCCTATCCGAACCCGAACCGAATATCCGAAGTCCCAGCCCTAGTTGTTACTAATGACTTGCCTTCTCTCTCATTGAACCATGTAGAAGAATTGGCTGCTTCGTTATAGAGATTAGCTCTTGTTTCCTTAAATTTGCTTGGTTTGAAATGAAGGTAAAGAATCCAGAATTTGTCTTTGGTATGACCCTTCTTTTTACAGTGATCACACACCCAAACTTCGTTTCTTCAAACTTGAAAACTCTTTTGTTGGCAGTTACAAGATAATGAAGCAAGAGTCATCAGGAGGCCAAAGACTGCGTCTTATTTGTGCCTCTCAATGAAGACATCAACCGAACTTGACCTTAACATCTCAAAGCTCAGCCCATAAAGATCTAAACTTGTCAAAGTGTTGGGTGAACTCCATATCTTCTTGGCTGAGATCATTGATGGCCTTGCTTCAAAGATTCGGCCCAAGTTGGTGGTATTTCTATAGACCTTTGTAAGAGTCTCCCAAAGCGTCTTGGTGGTTTCAAAATAGGAGTAAGCCTCCAAGATTTGTCCTTCTAGGGAGTTTTGGATGATAGATAACACTTGCTGGTCTTTTTGAAATCACTTGCCTTCTTCCACAAGGATAATCTCCATGTCATCTTGTTGGATTGTTTGTTTTAGATATTTATCTTGAGTTACATGACGCCATAAACCATGACCATCAAAGTTGTCTTGACCATCATAGACCACAACAAATAGTTAACCCCTTAAGAGAGATTGGAACAACTAACTTGCATTAATTTTTCCATGGTCCGATTTAGAAAAAGTAAAATATAATAGATTGAATTCGGAAGAGATATATGAACTATTGTCCATGTGAGAATATGAAATTAACTTAAATAGAATAAAGAATAATAGAGAGTAGATGAAGAGATTGTTGAGAGAATATGGAGAAGAGAGAATAGAGATCGAGAGAGATTTAATTCCCTTAATCTTACAGTTGTAGCTACAAACGATTATAAATAGTTTTTACTTGACTCAAACTAACTAACTTACTAAAAAAGTTAAAATAAAAATAATATATGTTTTTATTGTTTTTATATGTTACTGTTTATCTACGGTTATTCAATTCTTCACTTTAACAGTATCCGGAAGCTTTTGAACTTACCAACTTTGGTTACGTCTATGTGTATTCTTTGGTTTTTAGTTTCAACAAAATCTTCTAGTGAACAAAGAGCATTAAAGGTGTTTTTAAAACATACTCCCTCTGTTTCCAATTATAAGTAGTTTTGTCTAAAATCACAAGTTTTTAGAAAAACACATTTATAACTTTAGCATTTAATTGAAGTGATAGGAGAGAACCAATAACAAATCATATTTTTAAATTTGCTTTTAAATTTTGGGGTTTTAGTAATTAAACCCCTCAACTAAAGATGAATCGTAAAAAAACCTCAACTAAAATCATGTGAAATAAACGTTCAACTTTAATTTCCTTAACGTATGTTACCCTCTGTCTATGAAACCATGATGGAGTGTGACATACGTTAACGATTTATAAATTGAGGGTTTATAATGTTGGAAACTTAATTGAAGAGTTTTTTACGATTCAAAAATAGTTGAGGGGTTTTATGACTAAAAGTCATTAAATGTTTTAAAATATTTATTATCATTTATACATTGTTTTAGATTGATATAAGCCTTTAAAACTAATTTATAAAATTTAATACATTACTTACAACTTAATATAACTTCAAAATATTAAATTATTTGATATTTGGCAATAATGATATAAGAAAAATTGTGTGTTTATATCGTCATTGTCAAATATCAAATAATTTAATGTTTCTAAGTTATATTAAGTCTTAAGTAGTGTCTAGCATAATTCATCCATGAAATTAATAATGTCAAATTATTTTATCCTAACAAGTAGCAGAAATTGTAAAAACTTATAAAATCATTGTGAAACTGTATTAATCATATGTCAAAGTATTAAAATAATTATGAAGCTTTATAAATCGGTTATAAAGTAATGTATTAAAATTTATAAATTTGTTTTAGGTTTATATCAATCTAAAATAATGTTTAAACGATAATAAAGATTTTAAAACATTTAATGAATTTTAGTGATAAAACTTTTCAACTATTTTTGAATAGTAAAAAAACTCTTCAACTAAGTTTTTAACATTATAAACTCTCAACATATAAACCGTTAACATATGTCACTAACCGTCACAGTTTTTTAGATGGAGGGTAACATATGTTATCGAAATTAAAGTTGATGGTTTATTTCATAGGATTTTTAGTTGAAAGTTTTTTTTACGATTCATCTTTAGTTGATGAGTTTAATTACTAAAAACCCTTAAATTTTTGTTTAAATATTATTTTAGGTATTATTTTTTTGCATTGGACTTTGAAAACAACTTATATTTTGAAACAAACAAAAAGTTATATATATAAACAGAGGGAGTAATAAAATGATAAGATACTCCAAAATGCTTGTTTAGATAACTGGTTACCATATATCTATGATATGATGTCACATGAATTGCCATCGAAAACAGTTTTTTAATGGATGTAAATTATTTAAATGATCGCGTTAAACGAACTTCTCTTGTAGCGATAGTATATTCGTAGTCCGTAGAACCGTTTATTGTATTTAGCATGTATGCATTACAAATTTACAAATACTGTAGTTATCTATCTATCTATAGTATTATTTGAGAAGTGAATTTGCTTATGTCTCATGTTCTCCATAATTTTAGGTATTTGACTTATTATATAATTATTAAAACAAATTTTATATTAATAATATTATATTGTATTTCATATTAGCTAATTGATTATAAATTAATATGATAAATGATCAAAAAAAAATATTTTCCTATACTATAAATCTTATACATATTATTTTGTTTTTAAATGAAATAATATTTTTTATTCTACAACATTAAGATATAAAGAATAAAGAAATTATAATTAAATATTAATCATTCAAAAATATTTTTATAAAATATTTCGAATATATAAGTGCTTTTAAAATTTTATTATATAACTAAAATGAATTATTATTTTAATAATATTGGATTATATTTTATTTTACTAAATTGATTATAAATTAATATGATAAATTATCAAAATTTAAAAAAATATTTTTAAATAAGATAATTCTTATATATATATATATATATATGTATATATATTGCTGTTATCTGGAAAATAAAAAAAAATATTATAAGAGATTAAGACATAGAACAATTTCTATTTAAATATTAATCAATCAAAAACTGATTTTGTGTGTGTCGTATTTTCCATGATTTTAGGTATTTTTGCTTAATATATAATTTAAAATAATTGTATATTAATAATAATATATTATAAGTTATATTAGCTAATTCATTATAAACTAATATGATAAAATCATCAAAATAAAAACATATATTTTTAATAATAAAAAAAGATAATTCTTATATATATATATATATATATATATATTTTGTTGTTATCTGGAAATATTTTTTATTATAAAATATTAAGATATAGAACCATTTATAATTAAATATTAATATGAAATTTTTTTGTATAAAATATTTCTAATATATAAGTGCTTTTAAAAAATTATCACAATAATAAACATATATATTTTGATGGAAATATTTATCATATATATATACTTGATGTTTGATTTAAACTTTTTGTTAAATCATTAATAATTATTTATTATATTAGTTTTTGAATTAATAAGACATAAACCAAAAATTATTCGTAAGAAGATAATGCCAGCATGTGCGGACAAAACACCTAGTATCAAATAAAAACGAGTTTTAAGTGATTAACGAACGAGTAAAGAACATTTTTTTTTTTTGTAGTTCATCCATTGTGGTGGTTTGAAAAAAACCTATTTTCTTATAATACTTGTGAAGACTAAACATTGCAGTTTGCACCAAACTCCAGTCCAACTCTAATAAAACTGAAATTGAGGCTATTGAGCTATCCACTTCTTGACTTACTACACTGGCGGTCTTTTTATAACATATTATAAGTTTGTGAACGTGGAGCCGACTAACTTTCCGTTTTGTCTTTTAAATTCTAAATTGTTGACGCTAATTTATTTCAAAAGAGAAGCATATTCCAAATTGTCTTTTAGTTAAACCACGTAGCGATAGTTACAGACTTAAACCAGTTCTAATATATATATATATATATATATATATATATATGTGATATTTAGACTGTTTATTGGAGACGCAGAGATAACACACAAAAATGGAGAGGGGAGAAGGAGCTATGCATGTAGCTATGTTTCCATGGCTTGCTATGGGTCATCTTCTTCCGTTTTTCCGTATGTCTAAGTTGCTTGCGCAAAAGGGTCACAAGGTCTCCTTCATATCGACACCAAGGAACATCGAGAGACTTCCCAGTTTACCATCAAGCCTCTCTTCCTTCATCACCTTTGTCTCTTTCCCTCTCGTTCCCTTCCCCGGCTCAACTCGTGGCTCCGAATGCTCCATGGACGTGCCTTACAACAAGCAACCGTCTCTCAAATCCGCCTTCGATCTCCTCCAAAAACCGTTGACGGAGTTTCTCCAAGAGGAGTCTCCGGACTGGGTCATATATGACTACGCTGCTCACTGGCTTCCTCCAGTTGCGGCGGAGCTGGGAATCTCGAAGGCCTTCTTCAGCATCTTTAACGCAGCCTCTCTCTGCTTCTTGGGACCGCCGTCGTTGTTGTTAGAAGGGGTCAGATCTACGCCGGAAGACTTCACAGTCGTGCCGCCGTGGATCCCGTTCCAATCGAACATGGCATATCGTTATCACGAAGTGACTTTGGTCGGTGACAAGAGGGGGAAAGATACGAATGGAGTCTCCGATTCTGCACGGTTCGGCTACTCGATCTCTGAGTCTGATGCGGTCTTCGTCCATACCTCGACGGGATTTGAACCAGAGTGGCTTGGTTTACTAAAAGATCTGTATCGAAAACCCGTGTTTCCGACAGGGTTTTTGCCAACCGGTACTGAAGACGAAGTCGAAGGAGATAAAACATGGGTTGGTATAAAGAACTGGCTCGACAAGCAGAGCATTAATTCAGTTGTCTACGTGGCACTAGGTACCGAGGCGAGCCTTCCCCCAGCAGAGTTCACCGAGCTGGCTCATGGGTTGGAGAAATCAGAGGTGCCTTTCTTTTGGGTTATAAGAAACGAGTCACAGATTCTAGATGGGTGCGTGGAACGATTTGCGGGACGTGGCATGGTTCATGTGGGTTGGGTTCCTCAGGTCAAAATACTGAGTCACAGCTCGGTTGGCGGGTTCTTGACGCACTGCGGCTGGAACTCATTGGTGGAAGGGTTAGGGTTCGGGCGAGTTCCTATCTTGTTCCCGGTGTTAAATGAGCAAGGGCTCAACACTAGGCTGTTGGAGGGAAAGGGACTTGGTGTTGAGATCCCTAGAGATGAGGAAAAAGGCTCGTTTGATTCTGACTCGGTGGCTCATTCGGTTCGATTGGCAATGGTTGATGATGCAGGCGAGTCGATTAGGGCAAAAACAAAGCTCATGATGGGTTTGTTTGGGAACATGGATGAGAATTCTCGCTACGTCGACGAACTTGTCGGATATATGAGAAGTAAATAGTATAACACGTCTCATTGCAAGTTCGCAAATCGAAATGATTAGTCGTACTAGTAGGCATGTAATATTTCCATATGGTTTTCTGTTATTTAATATCTTGCATTAGTTTATGTTACAAGAACTAGATGACGATGTTATACGCTACGTCTGTGTTTAGTTTAATTAAATACCATTCAACTTCTTTTAACAGTTGATAAGTAAGTTTAGAAAAATGTCATTTTAGTAGGTGGGAAAAAATTGTTAATGGTACTCAAATTGAATTTTGGTTCCATTTAGATTCCGTTTTAGAACTTCTCAGTTTTGAAGAAGCAATTAGATATTTTTTGGTGATGAGGCATTGACTTTGTATTTGGCTTCAGATCAAAACGCTTGCCATGCCATCAAGACAAACTCCATATGTTATTATCTGTCTTGACTGTATGCGCAAATGCAATTAATCGTGTAAAATATATGTTGATTCAGTCATGTTACAAAGAGTCAAAGACCTTTCTTTGTTAAGAAAAGAGTAATTTGCTTAGCAGGTTCTTACCTTTTTTCTTAC
>NW_013617687.1:25447-26229 GCF_000695525.1 Brassica oleracea var. oleracea | reverse complement strand
GTTCGTCGGTATATTCCGACGAATTTCCGACGACTACAACGGTTACACTTTTTATGGGAATGTCGTCGAAAAGTCGTCGGAAAATTCCGACGACCCATGTTTCGTCGGAATTCCGTCGGAAATGGCCGACGGAATTCCGACGACTTCAAATTTTTGGTTTTCGTCGGAAATCGGTCGGTAAACCGTCACAAACGTCCGACGACATTGATTCCGTCGGAACCTCCGTCGGAATTCGGCGTGTATTCTTGTAGTGACTACGACAGTCGTGTCATGGTCTGGAGTTGGTGTCGGGCGGTTAATAGCGTCCAAGGAGGCCATTGATGTGTTCGATATATGAGGCTGAGTATTTCTTGAGGTGGTTAGTTTGAGGAAGATGGAGATTCAAGTTCCTTATTTATAGGGAGGATCACTACAAGAAAACACGCCGAATTCCGACGGAATCAATGTCGTCGGACGTTTGTGACGGTTTACCGACCGATTTCCGACGAAAACCAAAAATTTGAAGTCGTCGGAATTCCGTCGGCCATTTCCGACGGAATTCCGTCGAAACATGGGTCGTCGGAATTTTCCGACGATTTTTCGACGACATTCCGATAAAAAATGTAACCGTTGTAGTCGTCGGAAATTCGTCGGAATATACCGACGAACTTCCGACGATATTCCGATTAACAGTACAGTCGTCGGTATTCCGTCGAAATTTTCCGACGAATTTCCGACGAACCATGTGACCGTTGCCGACAAATATATATGACTGTTGTATAGCCGTTTGAGATTGGAAAATA
>NW_013617687.1:22467-23669 GCF_000695525.1 Brassica oleracea var. oleracea | reverse complement strand
TTCAATCATAAAAATCTATAAATTTAGATGCCAAAACTATGAAAATAACACATAATAAGTGTTTAGTATAGTATTAGATCGCAACCGTTCAAATATAACAACTCATTAAAATATTTATGTATGCATATCATTGTTTTCATAACATCTCATCTTAACATTATATACTTATACAATCATATTTATATAAGCTTACACTACAAAGAATGTTATTGTGTAAAATCGTGTTATAAAACATTTTTATTGTTAAATCTTTATGCAAATACTATATATATTATCAAAGATTTGGATTTTGCATTTAGAAACTTGAAATCAACACCCTAAACACTAAGTCGTCGGAATTCCGTCGGAATATACTGACGGACACATTCCGCCAGAATATACTGATGGACACATTCCGTCGGAAATTCAATTTGCCCGGGAGAACCAAACCGCTTGAAAATTTTCGAGAATCGGCATTTGGTATATTTTAATTATACCGACGGAATACGGACGAACCCGTATCCGCCGGAATCTTCAGATATAATAACCCTCCTTCTTCCTTCTTCGTTATTTCCGCCTCTCTCTCTCTCAAAAATCCTCTCTCTCACGGCGATTCCTCCATCTACTCCGGCGATTCCGGCCCTTATCCACCTCCCTTCACCGGTGAATCCTCTTCTCACCCTCATATCCCTTCCCCTAATCCCAAATCATGTAAGAATCATCCCAAACCTTCTTTATTCTCAATTGTTTAGGGTTTTGGAAGTTATATCTCGGATTTTAGGTTGCTTGATTGAAAATTTTCGGATTGAATGGATAGTTTAGGATATATAAGTTAGGATTGTTGTTTGGATTGTTGTTTTAGTTTTTTTTTGGAATTAATAAAACGTTTTTTTTAAAAACGTTTTTTGATTTTTTAAAACGTTTTTTTTTTTATTTTTAAAAATGTTTTTCAAGTTTCCAAGAATGAAATATATATAATAAAGCGTTTTTAAAATTTTTAAAAAATATTTAACAACATTTTTCTATATTTACAAATTTTTATTTGATTTTTAAAAACGTTTTTTGATTTTTTAAAACGTTTTTTTTCATTTTTAAAAACGTTTTTCAAGTTTCCAGTAATGAAATATATATAATAAAACGTTTTTAAAATTTTTTTTAAATATTTAACAACATTTTTCTACATTTAAAATTTTTTTATAATTTTGTATACATATATATATATA
>NW_013617687.1:13089-21340 GCF_000695525.1 Brassica oleracea var. oleracea | reverse complement strand
GAACACCACTATCCTTTCTGAGAATGCCACTATCCGTTCGGAGAATGCCACTATCCTTGCTGAGCTGGCATCCCAGAAGAAGTTCAACACCGAGATAATGCAGAAGCTAGATCGTTTGATGTCTTCGAGTTCATCTTAGTTTTTTTGGCTTTTTAAAACTTTCTGAATGTTTTTTTTCTATTTCGGTTTCTCTGAATGTTTTTTTTTCTATTTCGGTTTGTATGAATTTAAATTCTATAATATTATTAGTTTTAAATTTTTGATTTTTTTAATTTATTAATTAACTTTTAATATAAAAAAATATATAAAAATGCAAAATTAATTCATTTTTAAAATTGGTATATTCCGACGGACAACGGTTCGTCGGAATTTACCGACGGATGCTGGTTCGTCGGAATTTACCGACGGACAACGGTTCGTCAGAACTTACCGACGGAAACGTCCGTCGGTAAATTCCGACAAACCGTTGTCCGTCGGAATATACCTAGGAATCCACTTCGTCGGAAATGTCCGAGGAACGTTCTCCGTCGGTACATAGTTTTTCCGATGAACTCTGGTCTCGTGTGTCCGCATCGTAATATCGTCGAAAGTTCGTCAGAATGTCGTTTCTCGGTATTCGTCAGAAAGTCGTCGGAAGTTCTGACGAAATTCCGACGAATTTTTTTTTTTCGACAAAATGATACCGACGGACGAGTTCGTCAGAAATTCGTCGGAATCGGTCTATTCCGACGATTTCGGCCATCAGAATCCCCCTGTTTTCTTGTAGTGGATTGAGAACAGTATGTTGCTGCTAGATTGAGAACAGTACGTTGCTGCTAAGTTTCTCTTACTTGGCTCCCAACCTAAGATTTTGTTTGGATTATAAAGCACTTTAGAACATCTAGTTTGACGATTTTTTCCAAGCCAAGATAGTAAACAATTAAATTAAAGTTTGAGTAAAAGCCAAGAAAATCAGGCTCTCAAAATCTGGTTTTGTTTGTTGAATTCTACACTTCGGAGAATATGTTAGAATATGAAGATAGAAAACTCCTTGTTCTCATACTACAATTTCTCAATTTTACATTATGCATAATCCTTTGGTTATACATTACCATGCTCTCGATTATCTATATATTTCCATGAGGCCTGTTTAATTTGAAATCGGCACATACTGGAAATACATGAAAATGTTTATGAGAAATTTTCGTATTGAGTTTGGAACTAGCGAAAAACATAAAAAGCTTTTATTGATTGTATCTGAGCTTGGTTAAACGTTGCCTACATACCCTTTAATAGAGATCAAGACTGTCATGGTTCATTACAAGAGAATATAGGTCGTCGAAAGACGTTTTAACGAGTTATCGGCTTTCTATCTGAAAAGTGCCGAGATGCTTATTCTCGGATTTTCATAGAAAGGGCTGAGATGCTTCTCTTTAGATGGTGGTAGATATGATTTTTAATGTCTCTTCAGACTTCAAGAGCCTCCTTATTTATAAAAGGTTAAAGCCACTGTATTTTTCTTTTCATTTTAAGTTTTATCTTTTGTCTAAAAGGTAATTTGCCTCTTATCGCTGATTTCTTTTCTGCGCCAGTTTCCTTTTTCTTGTTAACTTTCCATTCTTTGACGACTTTCCATTTATCAAATGGGACGATTAATTTAAGAAGGGATTTCACAATGATGTTAAACCCGTCTTCAACAATAAGTTCCCTTCAGTTCGTTGATCGAGCGTTTTCCGAGATCGATGATATTACCAAATAAAATTCGACATGAATTGTGATTAGCCAATTGCTTGGAGTAGATGTAAGCTCATATTCTCATGTGATAGACAAGTCGCCATGAACGAGCTGTCATGGTTAGGATATCATAGACAAGGTGTCATGGACAGACTGTCGTGAACGCAATGTCGTAGACATGCTTCCTCTTCCAATCTAACTTCTTACTTTGTAGATTGCTGCACGAACGGACTGTGTGATCAGGTTTTTCTGTCCTACAGCATTCTTGATGAGCCGTCAGGATGAGCTACCATGGATGGAGCGTCAGTTGACTACCTGCCCAAGACAAGACGTCGTGGACATACCGTCATAAATGAGCATCACGCACAAATCGTCATGAGTGGACCTGTATGACGAGTTCACGGTGTTTGTTGGGCCCTAAATCAGCAGTCGCCTCGGCCCAGTCTGCTGTGGTGTCGAGGATGTGAGTTCTTGGCAACGCCAAATCCAACACGAGTTGACGAGCTCCCATCCTTGTCTTATCCGAGTCAAAGGGAGTTCTGAGATTGCCGCCACTTACTAACCAACTATGAGAGAGAATATCAAAAGGAGTAAGCAATAAACCAACTATAAAAGGGTAAAGAGAAAAGGAAGAAAGACACGTCCCGGAGGCCTAGACATTATCACCATCCACTTCGACCTCACTATCTTTAGCTTATAGTTTCTAGCTTAGTTGATCTTGTTATGTTATACCTTGTAAACATCTTTTGTGTTAAACTTCAATATATAAAAGTCCATTTTCGTCAACTTGAGTCTTATTACATTGTTATTGTTTGTGTTATGAGGATATAATTACCAACATAGTTCTTCTTCCCTAATCTTTTACATACAATCATTACCAAGGGGGGGTAGGGGGGGGGAGTAGAAACGAAAAAACATCCTTGCTGAGAATCCGATCTAAGATTCAGAAGAATGAAGATGGTTCCTTCGTACACGACTCCTGAACCTCTACCAAACCAACCATTGAAAAGGGACATGACTTGAGGAGCTGATATACCATGGATTTTACCAGTTTTCAGCCATGGTATATAAGTGTTTTAGAGTCTATTTATTATTATTTGGAGTCTTTTAGAGTCTTTACAGGTTCATGTATGTTTTAGAGCAATGTGCTGATTATGGAGCATTGTAGAGATAAAGATAGAAGAAACTTATAGATGTTCATAGAACCAGCCAGAGTCGACATTTAGAGCCAACCGACGATCGACATACACATCTTTTCGTTGATCGACAGCGACGCGCGAGAAAAGGCTGACTTGTTTGAGGCCGACTTGAAACCCAAGTTCCACATATTTACAAGACTACCCCTGGCCGACTTTAACCTAATATTTATGTGCTCTACCATTGAATTGAGCAACACACGTTTTCTTAGTTTCTATTATTCACAGCATAAGCTTTTAGGGTTTTTAGTAGTTTGGATCCAAGACTCCTTTAGAGCTTGTATTGGAACTCAATTGTTTTCTACCTATTCTATTTATGTATTCTATTCAGTTTACTTTCATGTTTTGCTTAATCATGTCTGAGTAGTTCTCTTTGTTAGATTTAGGGTTATTATTAGCTAAACATATATAACTGCTAAGGTGATAATTAAACAACCTTCAAAGAATTGCTATTAATGCTTGTGTTTTAGAGTAGCTAACTAGGACCTTGATATTAGGATTGTGGACAACTACGACGGTAGGTTCTGCACCAGAATATATTATATTGAGATGTGATTGCTAGAATCGATTGACGCTCGATCCGTGTCAACAAGCGAAAGTTGAGATACTGGACTTAGTCAACAAATTGGATTCGTAGCGAAAGTTGGACATCATATGCATTAGACATCGAGTTCTAGGATTGTCATATGCATACCTTAAGAATTCTATATCATTATAATCATGATTACATGAAACATAGATCTAGTTATTTTCTCTAATTGTTTATAAACCAATCAATCAATCTTCTTAGTTTTGAGTTATTTAATGCTTTATAATTTATTGCACAACTTAATCATTGACTGCTTTAGATCTATTGTGTGTTATCGCTCCTTGTAGATTTGATCTCTAAGTACTGCTACCTAATTGAACCTCTTATTTGAGAGAGTAAAGTCTCTCTAGGGTAATTTTGGTGATATCAAATTTTGCACCGTAGCCGGGGAGCTTTGAACACCATTAGATGTAATTAGTTCGATTTAATCTAGGTTGCTTTTCTTATTTAAAATTTTCTCATAAATTTTTTTTTTGATCTTTTCATGTGCATGCCCAGCAGTACCATAAGCAAAAATGAAAAATCGTTATCGTTCTCAGACCCTGCACGTTTGGAACGTACAATCTGCAAAGAGAGACGCCCCGTATCGATCGACAACAACTCAACTTCGTTGATATCACTCAAATTATCCTAAGGAGTGACTTATACTCTCTCAAATAAGAGGTTCAGTTGTAGTACTTAGGGATCGAATCAACAAGGAGGAGGCACACAATAGATCTAAATCAGTTGTGATTAAGCTAGGCAATAAGTAAATAAGCAGTAAATAAATGAAAGCATGTCAAAACGAGGTAGTTGTTCAGCTGATTGATTTGAGGTTGTAAACAATATGGGAAAGAAGCTAAATCTAGGATTTCGGGTAATTAGGATTATAGTGATATAAAATACTTAGGTTGACAATCCTAGAACTCGAAGTCTAATGCAAAAGGTATCCAAATTCCGCTGTGAGTCAATTCTATTGACTAAGTCCAATATCTCAGCTGTCGCTTGTTGATACGGATCGAGCGTCGATCGATGCTATTGAGTTAGCGTCGATCGATGCTACCTTGGGCAAGCGTTAGCGGGTTGATTGATAGGTTCACTAGTCTTAAATAAATCAGATGTCGTTTGTTCCTAGCTCCTAGCTCAAGGGAATCTATTCTGGTGCAGAACCTACCGTCGTAGTTGTCCACAATCCTAAAATCAGGGTTATAGTTAGATACTCTATAACATAAGCATTACAAGCAATTCCTTGAAGAATGTCTATCACCTTAGCAATTCTATAGTTTTGACTACTCCTTCATAACCCTAATTAAACCTTAAATTTATTAAGTGAATTACTCAAACATAGGAAAGCAAAGCATAACAATAATCTAAATAAACTGCATAAAAAGAATAAGGTAGAAAAACTGGAGTTTTAATACAAAGCTCTGAAGGAGTCTTAGATCTTCTCTCCAAACTACTAAAATACCATAAATACCTTATGATGTGAATGAATGAAAATAAGAAAGTGTGTCTTGCCTAATACAATGGCAGAGCACATAAATATTAGATCAAAATTGTCCAGGGATAGTTTTGTAAATATGTGGAACTTGGGCTTCAAATCGGTCATGAACTATGATATACCATGGATTTGACTCATTTTCATCTATGGTATATAAGTGTTTTACTATCTATATATTATATATTCTATCATATTAGGTATGTTTTCAGGTTCAGCAGTATCTTGGAGTAAAATGATGATTATGGAGCATTTAGGAGCTTAAAAGAGATTTCATCCGAGCTGACCATTAGAGGTCGATACGAAGAAGAAGCAATCGTTCGATGCACATCCAGTGCCGTCGATCGATACAGAAGAGAAGCCTCGACGATTGAAGATTATGATCGATCGATGTACATCATGTACCATCGATCGATGTCGAGACGCTAGATGCGTGACTTGGTTCCAACCGACTTTAAACCAAGGCTTCATCAAATTACAAGATTACTTCTGACGAGTTTTTAACCTAATAGTTATATACTTGCCTAAGTGTTAGGAGGCAGAGAGTTTTTTTTAGCCACCATTGTATTCTTACTTTCAGAGAGAGAGAGAGAGAGAGAGAGAGTTTTAGGAGAGAAAATCATAGAGAGATTTGTGATTGAAACTCCATTGATTCATCTATTCTATTCTATGCAGTTTTTATCTATATTTTGTGTCATGAATTGCTTAGCTATGTCTGAGTAGTTTACTTGTTAGATTCAGGGTTCAAATAGGTTAGATGGATTAGCCCCAACTATAGATTTGCTGAGTTGTGATATTCATTGATTGATTGTTCTTAATGTTTGTTTTAGCCTTGCTAACTAGAACATGAACCTAGGAATTTGCATGTGTCTAGCATCCTTGATCATCCTGTCCTGAATCTACACTACAAGAAAAATCGATATTATTAGCACCCGAAAAATGATATTATAGGGTTTTCGTAGCGTTTCGAAGAACGCGGTGACAGCCGCAGCTATAATAGACCTCCCACTTATTGCAGCGTTTTTTCATGTGCTATAACGAATAAACATATTATAGCGTTTAACGTCTGCTCTTGATTAGTCCTTTTATAGCATTGGTTTAGTGCTATAATGTATTTTTCATGACGTTTTTATGAAGCTGTAAAATATGTTATAATGACATAAATATAATGCTATGTTATTATTTCTCATTTGTATTTTTAAATTCATAATTATCAATTAAAATTATAAATTAATATATTTTAACCCACGTTTAAAAATAAAATAAAATTCTAATATAATTGGTTTGTGAATAAAATTGTTTATTATTAAAATTTTGGTTTACAAATGTATTGGTTTATTACAAAAACCGGTTTACATACAAATATGGTTTATTAACTAACCCTAACCAAACCTAACTAAACCACGTTCTTCTTCAATCTCCGCCGCACTCCTCGTTGACGCCGAGACCACCACCGTTCGATCTGCTCGTCATCTTCCTACTTCATCCTCCTCCTCCTTGTGTCTCTGTCTGCTCTCCTTCTCCGCCTTTCTTCTTCTTCTTCTTGCTCGGCTCCACCACATCCTCCGATGCTTATTCCTCTGCCTCCGCCTCTTCTCTCTATCTCCGGCTGTTCTTCATCTTCATCATCTCGTTCTTCCTTGAAACCCAGTTTTCAAAGCAAAAACAGAAAAAGATTCAAACTTTCATCAACAATTTCAGACAGGGAGACAATCCAAATTTGGCACTTCACATCATAACTACAAGACAGATTCAGAGAAACCCCTTTAAAAAAAACAGGAAACTCTGATGAAGAATCATCAAATCACGGACTAAAAGTTTAGCCATATCACCTTCAAGTCTCTGAAATCAGGGCTTTCGATTTCTTCAAACGTACATGGTGTGGTCTCGGCGTCTGATCCAAGTGTTTCGTTTCCGACGAGCAATTGAAAAAAAAAGAAGAGGAAATGCAATGTCGTGAGAGAGAAGAGAGGAGGAGAGAGATCTGAGAAACCAGAAACGAGAAAAGGAGGAAGAAGAAAAAAACAAAAATAATATTAAATGTGTTTAATTTATCTGTTGGATAAGAGTTAATGAATAGTTGTGAACAATGGTCAATGGTCAATGGTCAATGGTCCATGCCATAAGCAAATTGACCAATAGAAAGAAAGTGTGAGGATAGATAGACAAATGATTTTGGGCCTCTGATCTAAATAAAAATCAATGACTCTAAAAAACAATACCAATTATCTCTCTATTAATTTATAGTTATTATAAAACTTATTTAAACTTTAAATAATTTGATATCATAATTTAAAATTATAAATATAAATATAAATTTAGTATTTGAATTTTTGGATTTGTGATTGATTAAAATATTTAAATAATAAAATTAAAATGAGAATATTTCTTTTATTTTGTATTTTCTTATTTATTACTTGATGATTTGACTTTATTTTGTAAATTTATAATTTGAAATATTATGTATAATTTGGAGTGATATATTTATCTTATAGGAATTATAATCTATTTATAATTTAAAATTTGATGTTTTATGATATATGTTAATATGAGGTAAGTGGTTCAGGGTTAAGGGTTAAGATTTATAATTAATTTTATAGTTTGAGTTTTAGAATATAATGGAGTTTAATTTTAAAATTTACATTATAAATTTGAAAATTTTAAATTTATGACTTTGTATGTAAGGTTTAAGTTTGGAGTTTAGGGTATTAAATTTAGGTTGTAGATTTAAGATTAGTGTTTGAAATTTAGGTTTCATTTAATGATATAAGATTAACAAAATGATTAGATTTGAAATTTAAATAAACAAATTTAAGCTAAATAAAACTAATGATATAAAATTAACAAGATGATTAATGAGTTTATGGTTTGGAATATAGTGTTTTGAGGTGTGTGGTTTAGGGTTTAGGTTATTAGATTTAGGGTGTAGATTTAAGATTTAATTTAAATTTGAGACTGTACATTGAAAAAGATTTAATTTTAGTTTAAATTTAAGATTTAAGTTATACTATCAAAATATTGAAGTTTTAAGGTTTAGTGTAGGGGCTAGGGTTGAAACCTAAAACTTTAATCACAGCTCTTAAAACTTAATTATTTTCATAGACTATACATTTTAAAATAATATATTTTATGTAAACAATGATTTTAATGTTTAAAAATAGAGTTTGGAGTTAAAAGATAAATTCAGGGTTTAGGGAATGTTTAGGGTTTAGAACATGAAGTAAAAAAATTATTATTTTTGTTAGATTTATTATTAGTGTTGGATTTTCTTTTTTA
>NW_013617687.1:9779-12633 GCF_000695525.1 Brassica oleracea var. oleracea | reverse complement strand
AAGACTAATAACTTCCTTAATATTTCCCAAGCTGGACTCAATCGTACCCATACGCTCAGTCTCTTGTGAGAAAGTGATTTTGATTTCCAGCTTTGCTTCAAAGTCTTTCAAAAAGTTAAGCATCACTTCTGGTTGGTAATTGATGGCCAGAACCACTTCATCAACTCCAACTGCTTTAAGCTCATCTGTCTATAAGAACACATGCTTGGTTAAAAACTGAGACAAAAACAATAACAACTAGCGGAACCTAGTTTGGAACAGAAGAATGATCATTAAGTTAACTTTAGCTAAGAATGAGAGGCTTCATCTTGATCAAACTAAACTTCTTTTTTAAAGTCAGACTTAAAATTGTAACATAGAGCATAGAGATGGTAACAAAAACAGGGAAAAAAGTATAACTTTAGCCAAGAACAAGGCAAAAAGACAAACTTTAGCCAAGAACAGAGCAAAGGCAGAGACTTTTAACTACCTAGCAGAATTGAAAACTAAGAAAGAAGGGTACAACATTGCAACATCAGCGAAGGTTCTTACACTGGACGCAAAAGTTGCAGGAAGCAATGCAGTTGAAAAAAAAGAAAAGTTGGAGTCTTTATCTATTGAATCACTCACAAGCTTAACTGTGACCTCTTCTTTGAACATCAGTTCATGCAATCACAAGAGTCTCAGACTTACTCATCAAAACTGAAAGTAGAGAATTTTACGCCTAATCTGAAATACCTAATTGACGACCTAGTCACACAAACACAATTGTGCATGCACATGAATGAAATATAGAAGAGCGGAGAGAAACGAACAGAGGTAAATCTACATCAAACCTTCAATGGCGTCACGGGGAGTCTGGAAACCCAAACCAATGTTCTTCCATAAATGGTTTCCACCTTTAACATGTTTCTTTCCTTTCCCAGATTTCTTCTAGCTGAAACACACACATAATCGTCATCATAAGGACCAATTCGTAAAGCAAAATGATAAAGCTTCATTCTTTTTTCTTCTTCTTACCTTAAGACGACCTTGGGTTGCTTAAGAAAAGCTGTCTCAGCCTGCAAGAGAGAGAAGAGGATGAGAATATTTGTAAGAAGTATATAAACAAAGAGACAGAGAAAGAAGAAACAGAACCTGTTCAGCCATGGCTACTGGTGCATTCGTCTCTCTTTATCGAATCAGAGGCGTTGGGATCTGAGGAGACGCACGAAGGAGTGAAATTGAGGGGTTTGCGAGGTCTTGCGGAGATGATTATGAGACGTAATCGTCGTTCAAGGAGAGATCGTGGTTTAGGGTTTGGTGGAGACGATGATGATTGATATACAGAGTGCAAAATGGAGGAGTTTGGGAACGACGAGATCCCATCCTTATGTGGTTTCTTCGATTGGGATGAATAAGATGAAAAAAAAAAAACCAAACTGAAGTAGAAGATGGAGGATGAACAGAGAGATTGAAGTAAACAACGAAGAAGAAGACAAAGAAAATTAATTAATTATTTTTTTTCTTTTTTGAAAGAATACTACTACTTAGGCAAAAAAAAAATTATTTTTATCAAAATGAAATATTTTGGTGCCAAAATGAAAATTTGCCAAGTGTTTTCGCCGTGATTTTTGGGGTTTAGCTTAATGAAAATCTTTTGTAGCATGATTTTAATGCTACGATAGAGTTGTGCTCTGATTTTTTACACTTTTAGTAGCAGTTAGTGAATTCGTGCTACCGCGAATTGCTGCCAATACCCTTTTTTTTTGTAGCGCTAATCTGTCATGCTAGAACTGCTAGAGAGAGCTAACCGCTGATCTAGGAGACTAGTGAGCATTATCAACCCGTGCCTAGGGTTTAGCTAGAAGCTATCGATCGATATTGTCATCTGACAATCGATTGATATTGCGAAAGATGTATCGATCGATATCCATATAGGATCATCGATCAACACTTTCTTGTGATCAAAAGACGACAATTGAGATCCAAGATCTAGTTAGTTAACAAGTGAAACATTGTCATCGCTGATCACTGTGATTAAGGAGTTGAGCTCTAATATATCATGCATGCAACTGTTAGGCATCTATAGGATTATAATCTCTAACACCTAAATAGAAACTATGCATCTAATATCTTCCAATAAAGTTACACCCCAAATCATCTTGTTAGTCGAGCAATAGACTTGCTCAATTAGGATTGCTATTTACTTTTAAACCATAAAGCAACAAATACCTAGAATTAATAACCGATTTAATAGGTTCCCTAGCTCCTTGTGGATTCGATCCCTAAGTACTACAACTGAACCTCTTATTTGAGAGCGTAATTCACTCTTTATTGTAATTTGAGTGGTATCAAATTTGATCGCCATTAGATTTAGTGTTATTAATTCTTATTCTTTTCTCTACCCCCATTCTGTCACAAAATTATTTTCTTGTCTTTGCCGGGGAGCTTTGATCGCCATTAGATTTAGTGTTATTAATTCTTATTCTTTTCTCTACCCCCATTCTGTCACAAAATTATTTTCTTGTCTTTTCAGGTGCATGCCCAGCAATACCAGAAGCAACAAGGACAAACACCTGCTATTCTCAGAAGATCCTGCTCACTTGGAACGCACGATCCGCAAAGACCAACGTTCCACATCGCTCGACGCAGCAGCTTTCATGTCGACTGATTCTCGCACGCAACAGTCGACCGACACCCGACCTTCATCGTCGACCGATCTACATCGTTCGACATCGATCGATACTACACCGCGTACATCGATCGATCATCAGTCGCGAAACATGGTTGCGATTGTTATTCTCAGACAGGACGAGAATGGAAACCTGTATGACCAGGATGGTCATCTGCGTAATGCAACAGGTCAGAAACTAGACACTCAAGGGAATGTAAT
>NW_013617687.1:6327-8221 GCF_000695525.1 Brassica oleracea var. oleracea | reverse complement strand
TGAGTCACCGACGACCGATGAACACTATCCCACGTCGCTCGACGGGAAGCATCCGGTTGACCACTTCACGTTACCAGATCAGTGTTATCCAAACTTTGCCTTTCAACAACCCAACAAAAGAGGACGTGATGACTATTTGGCGCAGCGTATCAACGGTAACTCAGCTCAAATCTAAAGATTTAGATTAAATCTTTAGAGACCTGACTTCTTGAATCGAAGAACTTAATCAAATTTAATATAAGGCTCTCGGATTGATGACAGAATCGAATCAATACAAGGCTTTAGAGAAAACTCTAGTTTATTATCTTTCCAAAAACTGAATATTAAAGCCAACTTACAATACCTTATATAGGTCTTAGAGACGATTTATAATAACCTAATCCTCTTAAAAATAGCAAATCTAAGAAAAGGAAATCATAGATAAAAAAGAAAATCTTTAAAAAGCCGAAAATAGAAAAGTAGTTGCTTGGCGGTGAAGGTATCATGATGCTGCATCACTATTCCAGAGGCAGTTGGGCATACAGTGGATTCCATGAAAGTTTTGCAGTAGAGACTGTAATTCCTTCATCCAATGAGGATTCTACTGAGGAGTATGATGAGGATTAATGGAAGGAAAGAGCTATAGATATTGCTATGCAGGATGATAGATATTCAAGCCATTCCTTCAACAACACGTCTCCACCATCGATCAACAGATTCTACTCAACATCGGTCGATACCCACCCTCATCCAGCAAAATGATCTTATGCATCGATCGATACCACACCTGGTACATTGATCGATATTAAAGCCGCCGCCTTAAAAAAGGTGAAAGGGAAATCCAATCTCAAGTATGTTTACCAACACCTATATAAGGATTTTTGCACCCCAGATAACTTATCACGACACCGAAGCAGAAAAGATGAATGCTCTCACTAACCAATCAGAAGGAACATCAAGGAAGGGCATTCGATCCAAAAACCCTAATTCAGCAGACAAACGTCTACCATCGATCGATACTCCAGTATCAACATCGATCGATTCTCATTCTAAACCTAAACTTTCTTTATTTACTAAGAAGAATATGAGTATTGATTACGGTTTTCTAACTCCTGATGAATTTGGTATTTTCAAGGACCCAGATGGCCATGCAAGAGCTATGGACGGAAGGATTCTACAAGTATCCAGAGAGGACATAACAGACATTCTTCAGGTGGCCAATGGACCAGACAACTTGTTTTTGCAGCAACGCAGCATTCCAGACAACATTCCAGCTGTTCCAGACGAATATCCAAGGGCCGACACAACAGAAATTGGTTCACACCAATCGTGCCGACCAGTTGGCCAAGCATCGATCGACAAGGTTGCTCCTACATCGTTCGACAGGGTAACACCAATGTCGCTCGACAAGGCACCTTCACTATCGATCGACAGACGTTACGAATTTGGACATCGCGCTTATGACATCTATAGAGCCAGAAAGTTCAGATAGGAACAGAAGGACGAATATGGTGTCTACAGAGATGAGTCTGGATATGCAAGGAGCGTAGCTGGTGAGATGATCCCTGTTACCAAGGACAACATCAGAAAAAATTTGGAGAGAGCATCCCTATTTGAAGAGAGTCACTTATGTCTTCCAGAACATGCCACTTCTTTCACACCTACAAAACTGGCACCAGATATCTACACCAAGGATAAGATTAATGAGATGGTGACTAGTATTTGTGGAGCTCAGGAAAAGCTGGGAGATGAACTCAAGACATTGGTAGATGACACTTATCAGCCTTTGGACAGAGGTTACAATGAGCTTTTCAGAAGTATGGCAGAGATGAGGACAAAGATTGAGAGTATGCAGCACATTCTTGAGAAAGAAGCTACGACATCACCATCGATCGACGCCAACAAAGCAACATCG
>NW_013617687.1:0-6169 GCF_000695525.1 Brassica oleracea var. oleracea | reverse complement strand
CACATCGATCGATATCTGCACCATCAAATCGATCGACAGCAAGTTCGCAGCCATAGAAGATAGGTTACAAACTTACGAGGATATGCACGACCGTTTCACCTCACCTATCATGCAATACTTGGACACCTTGTCTACAAAGATGATGAATGTCCAGAGGGACATTGGCAAGCTTAATGATCAACATGATTTTCAGGAAGAAGGTTCAACATCGATCGATAGGTACCGTAGGGCATCGCTCGACGGCAAGAAACCTACAGAACATCTTTCCTACACAACAGCAGAAGTTGATCAGATCACATCAAATCTTTACACAGCTCTAGACACCATGGAGGAACGACTTGAGAAGCAGTGTGATGACATCTACTTTCCATTCAACGTCATACTCGGTGGACTGGATAGCCAAGCAGAGTGGTCACAGAAGGAAGTCAAAGCCATTCAGAGGCAACTCGCATCTCAACACCAGATATCAGCATCGATCCCCAGAAAACGCTCCAAATCGATCGACAGTAAGGCACCAGCATCGACCGATAAACACTTGGTCGCATCGATCGATACCACGTCTACACCAGACGACGAGCAACTGCTATAAAACAAAATGGAGTCAATGCATGAGGAACTGAACGAGCTATCAGCATACGCCTACGACAAGATAGGATGGCATCAGTTCAGCATTGAAAACATCCTAGAAAGGCTACAGAACATCTCAAATGCAATACAAAAGATGGGTGAGAGATGGACCAGGAATGATGAGGCCACAAGAAGTTTCATTGCAGTTTGGTCCAGAATGTGCAGAGATGAGGTGGATGCTTATTTTCCAACAAGTAGCTGTCTTTCCACCAATTAGCCACATACCTCCACAGTCAAGCTAAATGACTATAACAAAGCGCTGAGTGGGAGGCAACCCACTGTTTCATCACTAGCACGGGTGGAATTGCACACTTTTGCAGTTTCTGTGAGTGAAGGATCAACAAACTCATCATCATCTTCGATCACGCGGTTGTGTTTCTTGTTTTGTTGTGGTGGTGTAACCGCAACAACATCGACAGTTTCGACGGTACCGGTTTCAAAGGTCAGTGCACACCTTACTGTTCCAGAGGTAGATTCGGTCAAACGACGATAAACAGAATTTTCTTCATGGTTTGGTTGGTTCCTATCTTTTGCTGGAGTTGCATGAACCACATCAACGCCTAAGCTGATATCAGTTTCTTCGGTGTACGCAACGATTCGAGACGTACATAAAATATATCTTTGATCATCTGTAAGCTCTACGTAATATCTCATATTGCTTCAATTTTTGCTAGATGAAGATCCACCAGTAGCCCTTGATCGTTGGCCTCTACCAGATGCCGGTTTTCCAGACCCTTGACCTCTACCACCCCTCGCTCCACAACGCTCATAACCGTTTAGATCAGACCGTCCACCACGCCGTCCTTTTGGTGGACATCCTTCGAAATCGTCATCTTCGTCTGTCTCACAATCTTTACTAACAAATTCATGCCAGTAATTATAATCATAGTTGCCGTCATCTTCATCTTCTCCAACATCATAATCATTACCCTTTCCCTTGTCAACATCCATTTCTGCGCAGCCAGCTACATTTCCAATGTCATCTCCTGACGCCGCTTCAACGTTAGCCTGCTTGTTTTTTCTCCGCTCCACTAATATCTGGTCTCCACAGCTATGTTGACTCATATTCTCCGAAGCCAGATTAACCCCACACACTGTAACTGCAGCTGCTCTACTATCCTTGGAACCTCCCACTTCAGCCACCTCTGAGTTTAATCCAATAGCTGCTTCAATGGCTTCTACTTGCCTTATTAAATTTTCATCATCATCAACAATTCCGGCCGTTGCATTCGTTTGCGTGAAAATATCTCGTTCAGACCTTAAAAACATCATTTCTCCTCCAACAATCTCTCTTAATGTGACGAAAACATTAAAAGATTTGTATGTCCGGTGAAGAGCCTTGAATATTTTATAATCAGTGTCAGTTGCTATCTCCACTGGGGCCGCCCCTTTACCAACCATCTCACTGTCTCCATCAATAAGCCAATAGCACATTTCAACCCCTATTTCTCTTCCCAACAAACCATAGGCAGCAAGAATTAACCCGCAAACGCCTTTGATTGTAGAGCAGTCAACCGCTCTACCCATTCTATTATTATCTATCTTGAAATTCCAAGCACTATTATCATACATTATCCACCGACCAGCCATAATGACAATCTGTGAAGTTGAGATTCCTATACCCCAACAAACAAGTAAAATTAAATTGGAACAATCAAAAACAAAGAGGTTCAGTTATGTGAAAGGGAGATAACAGTGTACCAAAGGTGCTGTTGCTACTTGTCGCCTGAGCTTTACCACTAAAACTTCCATCAGAGCCGCGCAAACCGCTATTAGTTTCCAACATTTTCAGATCTGGTGGATGCATTTCGCCGAACAGCTGTTCTTGTACTAGGGTTTCTTTATATTATCCACCAGACTTGATTATTTCTCACAGTTATCAATTAACCCCGTCTACAACTTATTTTATTAGTATAATCACAAACCGTTGTACGAACAAATTTTGGCGCCCAAAAATGGGTAAAACAATCAAGATTTACCGAGGTGAAAAATATTGTTTCACAAAAACCGACGAAATTAAAGAAAACAAGGTCACGCGCCAGATCGGAGCCGCCGAGTTTCGCACGTGTGGGAAAGTCTTTGGATCGACTTTCATGACCCGAGCAGGTTGAGTTTTGTGGGTCATTTACAAAAAGTTCATGGGTCAAAAGGTTAAAACTGGGATCGATTATTTATCTCTCCACTAGGTATGCAAAATGCAAAAAAAAAACTTGGGCCGACCCAATTCTATATAGTTAAAACTTACACGCGACCCAGTCCTATAATACACTCCTCAAAATTCTTGTACGTTAGTTTTGTAGTCATAATGTGGTTTGACCAAATCACAAACCCATCAATATGGTTTCATTGAGTTTATATTTTTATGAATAAGATTTCAAAATAAATTAATTGATATAACATCCAATTAATATATTTAAATCTAAACTTAAACTCAAATATCCAAAGTGAAATATTTGTTAAACTTTATATTTTAACCAAATAATAGCTTTATAAGCTTTGAATTCATTCACTTTAGACCTTCATTTCTTATTCAAAACACCTCTGATTTTGACCAGCAAATACACTAACTCATTCATAGTGTTCACGGTGACGATTACATCGTGCCCAAATTTCAATCCTTCCGACAGACGTCTCTGTCGAAAAACCCATCGAAAAATGGTCGGCACCACTTTGTCAAAAACAAGTTCCACCAGTGTTGTCAACAATTTAGAAGTGAGAGTTGGGAACTGCATGGTCTCCATAGACTTTTATGTGTTGGGAATGGAAAATTCATCTATGCCTCCTTTTTCTGGAAAAAAGGTTTTAGCTACAATGGATGCAATAGCTGACATGCAAAGGAACAGTGTCATTCGCAAATATTGATGAAAATGTCTTGTACAAAGATGTTCCACCAGACAGAAGTGTGCATCTAGCTTTTTACATTAAAATTTATTATGATCCTCTGTCTGTAGTTGTCTCAAGAGTTGAAAATGGCTTGAGGAATGAGATTTTGACAAAGGCGTTGAATGACACCCGTTGATCGATGCCACTCTGGAATCCTCTGCATATAGTTGTCTCAAGAGCTGAAAATGGCGTGAGGAATGATAATTTGACAAAGGCTTAGAACGACATTCCATTGGCGTCAATCGATGCCACTGGAATCTAAACAGTCTAAACAGAAAGTTCAAGTTGGGACACTGAGACACAAAACTCCAAGTATGGGGAAAAGGGTAAAAAGAAGAGAGAACAAAAAGAAGAATGAGGATTTTTCACAATTAATTGTGCTTTCACTATGTAATGTTTTATAAGCAAAACTCCGCTACGCAAATATAAATATATGGTTCCCGACGTGATTTACTTTCCAACAAAGGTGAATGAAGCCCACAGATTGTTCCCCTACTCTATTCTATTTCAATGGCACTATATCCAGCTTCTTTTTTCTCTTTATACAATTCATTATCTAATAAATCTTGTCGACCTTGCGGATTCCCTGCAACAGCATGTGCTCCAGCCAAAAGAATTGCATCAGCAAAATTTCTCTCACCCATTTCAACCAATTTAATTCTCACACGTCCCCCCAAATCTGCATTCCCATAGACTCTACAAGCAGCTAGCAAAGCACGCCAAGCTGTTGAGTCGCTTGTGATAGGTAAATTCTTTATCAATTCATATGCTTCCTCTAACTGCCCTGCTCGACCTAAAAGATCAACCACACAACCATAATGCTCAACTTGAGGTATGAAGCGGTATGCCTCAATCATCCTCTTAAAGCATATGATTCCTTCCATTACCAGACCTCCATGACTACAAGCATTCAACACAACCAAGAAAGTAATCTCATTGGGCTTCACATTGCTGTTCTCGACCTCCATTTTATAGAAAAGGTTTATTGCTTCTCTTGCTAGCCCATGCCCTCCGTAAGCCGAGATCATTGCGGTCCAAGACTTGACATCCTTGTTCTTCATCCTATTAAAAATTTCAACAGCTTTGTCAAGCATCCCTAGTTTTGCATACATATCAACGAGTGCGGTTCCCAGTACTGCATCCAAAGCTATTCCTTCCTCTTCCACCCAGTCTCCAACGCTCTGTCCTATGGATGATGCTTGGTAGCTCGCACAGGAAGACAACAGCCCAACAAATGTAGATGAATTTGGTTTCATTTGTTCATACTTCATCTGCCTCAGTAGCCATAAACAATCTTCCAGTAGACCCAATTTGGCATACTGGTCAATCATACAGTTCCAGATAACAACGTCCTTCCTTGCAGCACAATCAAAGATCCTGCGCGCTGAACTCGTGTCCCCAATTTTGGCGTACATACCTATCAAAGCAGTGATTAAATGCAACTTCAGATCAAGGCCAGTCTTGATAGACAAGCCATGAGCAGATTCTGCTCCTAACAAGTCTCCAAGATCACCAGTAGCCGAAAGAAAGCTAAGCAGGGTACTAACATTAACAATGATTTCTTTTTTCCGCATATCCCTGAACAAATACAGAGCCAACGCAGGTTTAGAAACCTGAAGATACCCATTCATCAAAGCACTAAACGAAACAGCATCGACCCTCTGAGGCATTTCGTCGAACAGTTTCCGAGCATCGTTGATCCTCCCAGTGACACAGTAAAAATGAAGAAGAGCGTTTCTCAAATCAGTAAACGGCATGAACCCAGATCTCAGCACAATCCCATGCACACCCTCACCGAATCTACTACACAATTCACGAGCGCATGATTTTAGAGTTGCGATGAAAGAGAAGCGATCCAAGGTGAAAGCTTTAGCTCTCAATTGGTTAAAAACAGGAAAGGCTCGCTCTGGCTCGTCGCTGATAGAATAACCTCGCAGCATTGTGTTGAACATGAAGAGATTAGTGTTGGAGACATTCTCGAAGATCGAGGAGGCGTATCGGATATCTTGAAGAGAGGAAGCAATGAGCTTGCTCACTGTGAAATCGTCCTTGTCGATCCCTGTTTTCACCATGTAGCCATGGATTCGAGAAACTTGGGCAACGTCTCTGCAACATCTTAGATCTTCGATAAGTTTCTGGACCAGTGGAGATTCAACGCGTGTTGTTGTGTATAGACGCAATGCCATCGGTACAAATGCTAGTACCACTTGGTTACAAAAAATCTGAATAAAACCCAGGACTTTAACTTCATATGCCCCTATGAAAAAAAAAATCATTCTGCTTGTCCCTTTTCTATTCTCACTACCCTTTATCATTGTGTTTCCATATATAACCTTCCATTAGTTTATTATATCTTATTCTACCTCATAAATCCATTAATTTCTCCAATTAAATTAACCAACCATAATTCATCTACCACCATGGCCCACGTATTAACCTTAACCAATGAAATTTTACTTGGCCCACATGCTTTTATCTCCCATCGTGAAAGCTCATCTTCTCCATCCTCCATTGATGATTTTGAAGCTTGAAGAAGAGGTGATTCTTGTCCATTTTCAATGATTGTTTTTCTGGAATATCATTTAAATGTTTTTTACATCATGGGTAACGTTAAAAAAGTAAGAATTGAGAAAAATATTGAGAGATAAAAAACGATTTT